>NC_070587.1:34848598-35148598 GCF_027409825.1 Scomber japonicus | reverse complement strand
TCCAGTTCTTGTTTTCTGCGTATTTCTTCTTCTTTTTCGTAGAGGATGCGTCGTTTCTCCTCTTCGACTGCCCTCTCAGCGTCTTGGAACATCTGGTTGGTGTAGTGGCTTCCTCCGTTCTTCTGGACTATGTTTCTGATCTTCTGGAGCAGCTCAGTGACCTGAGCTCCATCTTTCAGCTCATTATTGAAGACATGATACTGGCCGTTACATCTGGCTATAAGTTCCTGTATGTCTGAACTTTCACCCAAGAACTCTTCAATAGGGGTACCTTTAAGAAGATCACCACCAGTAAAGAGCACCATGCTGTATCTGTCTGCAGCCTGACCAAAGATTTCTTGAATCTTCTGCACCGTCTTCATTTCTTCTTCAGTGTATCTTCCCAGTCTGATGACCACCAGGAAGACATGGGGTCCAGGAGCAGCATAAGTGATGCACTGGGTCACATCTTTAGTTGTTCTATCCATGCCAAACCTGGTGTCAAACAAGCCTGGGGTGTCAATAACAGCAACCTGTTGTCCAAACACCTCACCTCTGTCCTTAGAACAGTCTACAGTCATAGACTTAGCACTGAACTTTGATTCAAAGCATCGTCTTCCCAGGATGGTGTTTCCAGAGGCACTCTTTCCAACTCCAGTCTTCCCCACCATCACTATCCTCAGCTCCTCGTGATTTTGTCCTGAATGGAAGAATAAATAACATTTTATTACATGAGATTCTTGTTATTCAAAAGCTTTCATTTTTATTAATTTCTGTGCATAACAAAGTGATCTCTTGCATATCGAGTCCAACATATTCCTTCATCTGTTTTTAATTTCAAAAGTAAGGGGCAGTTGGGGGGGAGCTCACCGGTAAGCGCCTTGTCGCTGGGGTAAGAAAACTTTTGTTTTCAATGGGCTAGTTCCCCTAATCTCCTGGACATTTATATATCCTGGATATATAAACAACACGCAAGTGACATACTGTAGGAAACATGATAACGGAAACGCTAACCCTTTTCAAAATAAAAGTTCGTACTTCGATCTACTTGCATTCTTCCAAAAATGTATAATGCCCTGTTCATATTATAGCGCAACAACTAGCCCATTGAAAACAACACAAGTTTTCTTACCTTAGTCAAGCAACTAAAAGATGTTGAAGAAGATGGGCATTATTGTCTGCACTCTCTTCAAATGTATTGTGGCTAGAATGATAGCCTGCTGCATTCAACAAAGCGCACATTGACAGGAAATGCTTTTGAATTAAAAATGGCCCGATTAAATTAATTTGAATTAACTGAATATTCTCCCTCTTTTGAATTAAATAAACAGAATTCTTATGTTTCATTTAACTATAATGAGTGGATTTTATTATTAACATTTATTAACATTTGTATTTGAAATTTAATTAAATAACTGCCACAAAATCAAAGACATACTTATATTGAATATATTTGACCTAATACATTCATTAAAATCTACATGACGATGAAGTTAATAGTACTCAAATAGTGCTGTTGTCAAGATACATCTTGGAGTGTATCTTGACAACAGCACAGTAATATCACAATGACTTACCATAGGAGTAGTAATGGCTGGCCATGTTACAGAGTGCAGATGCCAGAACTGGTGAATGAAGTTCAGTCTCTCTGCTGCTGCTCTGTTCTTTATGTCTCCTAGCAGCAAACCACACCTACTGTTACTGTACTGTGAACATCACAGTGAAACTAAAACTGAATCCTGGCCTGTTCAGTTAAAACTGTTCAGTTTTCACAATTTGAATGTCTAAATGTACGGTCATCATGCATACACTTCTCTTTCTACTTTGACTTCACTTCCATTTGTGTATTTCTATACTCATTACCAGAGTATATGTAACCATGCAACTAAAGACTAAAATAATGTGCCGGCATCTTACTGAGATTTTGATTCTAATTCATTAATAACAATGTAATCTTTACATTGTAAGCAAAACACCATCAATAAAATGTAAGAGATGACCCTAAAGATAAAATTAATCACATGCAACTATTTTTAGTCGCAGTATGACCATTTTTCTCATAATCAGCTTCATTTAATACTTTTTCAAATCAGTTCCTAATCTCATGGAGGGTAGGCTACCACTGTCTTGATAACCTTATAGTTGGTATCAAATGATATAGTCCTTTCTAGAACATCTACTGAAAATTAATAGAAAAGTATTCAAAAATTGTTAACCAAATAAAGTGTTACCCAAACATTAATTAAATAATTTATTCAATTATTTATATATAATTAATTAATTCAGTTCTTTTCATTTCCAACTTGAATACAGTTCTTGAACATCACAGTCAGGTTGATTTATTTGTGTAGATTCTTCATGCTGAAGATCAGCCTTGATTTGATCTATCCTCCCTGTCTGCATATCTAGGATGCTCCACATTTACTCCTGACTGCAACCACTGCTCACCCCTCCCTCCACCATTTACAAGAAAAGGCAGCATTTCTTTCCAACTGCATGATGAACTACACTACACATGTGTTCCCCCTATGGACAGAAAATAGAACTGCATTTGTTCTGTTACTAAAATGTTCTCTGTCACTATAAACAGAACTGTGTCCAGACTGAGAGCGTATGAGTGTGACCAGCCTGATGTTGTGTGATGATGAGGTTTCATAAATGAGCTCTTAACCAGCAGTTTAACTGCTGGCTTTGATGTAAAACAGATAGGAGCTGCAGGGAACTTGCTGCAGAGCTGGTGACAGTTATGAACATGGGTAGGAAAGTTCAGTGACAGGACATATCTGAAACAGCGGCCTCTACACTGTCTACCTTTGTGAAGTTAAAGGTTACTGCAGCTGCTGAGCTGATGATTTCTATAAATGAGGGCAGGTCACATCTGTATGCACACTGCACAGTGATTAGCAGGATGGGCAAGACTGAGGTCTAGTTCCACAAGTATTTTCCTCATTCTCTCGTCCTCCTGATTTTAGTGGGAGCCTCCTTATTTTAAATCCTATCTTTCACTCTGCTTCCAATCGGTAATTTCTTCCATTAATCACCTGATTTCATTGTAATACAAATCAAATGGGTGTCTGTTTCAGGTATGTGTTGTTGTACCACAGTCCTAAGCAGTGGATGGACACTGTGGGCAAAGCAGCTTAAAATATTCTACAATATATATATATATATATATATATATATATATATATATATATGTATATATATATATATATAATGCTTGCTTGAAGTAATTATTCACATGTGATGGTTTTGTTGTACTTGCAGTCATGAGCATTGTTGACTTGAGTTAAATGTTGTCTTCTACTTCATGTATGGAATCAGAGTGGTAATGAAGAGTTTTAAACAAGACACATTGAAAACTGATTTGCTATTTACTATTTTATAAAATCTGTTTTCTCAGCCCCACAATTTTTAACTTCTGCTGGTCATTAGTGACGCACATGACCAAGTTTTAAGATCAGTGATTAACTTCTTCTTGCTGAACTGTTGTAGTTACATTCCAGGGCCTTTGACTTTTTCAATCAAAGAAGAGAGTTTCATGCTAGATGGTGTTCAAACTGTGAGTCATGTAATGCCATCTATAAGAATCGAAGCTTGATAAGCGCAGTTTCAGGAGCGGGAACACACACCAATTACACCCCTTCCGGCTCCTATATAAACAGACCTAACAGCTTCCACGCCAAGTGTAAGGCTTCAGTTTGCCACACACTGGTAGTATTGTAATAAACCTTGTAAACCGGGCAGGCAAATACTGCCACCACCTGGAATTAACCAGTAAAGGTTTTTGTCAGAGGATTTAGTTACCCACACACACACACAGGACACAGGAAGCAGTTATATAGACAATTACAAAACTTTATTTCCTTTTCAATAATAATAATTTAAGGCACAGGAGTACCGGCTGAGACAGGTAACAGTAGGCCAAATAGCCAGGACATAAAATGCACAACACTCAACTCAGTTCACACCACAAAAGGGCTACATAGACAATAGACTAGCTTACACCACACACTGCTTTTAAATCACAGCACTGCACACTCTTATAAAGAAGTACACCACAGCACGCTTCAATTGATGCCTCCCTCACTGCAACTTAGTGAGCTATGTATGTTTCATTCCCTCCCCTGACTATCATCCCCCGTCACCAAAACCTGCCGGCTCCCTGAGCAATTTAGAATAGGCTAACACAATTAAGACTACAAATAAAACAACAATAAACGGACATTAAATATGCAATCTAATATACTCAACTCGCCCACTGGCGAGGACCCCCCCCCCGGTCTTCGCTTGATGCGCCATCCGACTCCCCGGGGGAACAACACTTCGTCGGGCGGCGGGCACCAGGTTACACACAGTCACCGCAGCACCGCTGATGAAGTGATGGGGGAATGGCTGTGGAAAACGGCGGCTAGCAGCCCTGTTAAAGCCCCGGCCCTGGCTACCTAAAGGAGGCAACTGGCCTCCCCTCCTCACCCAGGTTCAGCTCCCCTACCTTCCTATCTTCACGCCGGCAGCCCTAACCAACTGTGAGCGCCCCTCCCCAGCCCAAAGGGTACCAGCCGCCAAACAAACAAGACGTCCACACAGCTCACCTCTCCTCACAGATTGAACCCCTTTTCTACATCTCAGTTCTCTGCCTAGCGTCCCACAGGTGTGTCCAATAGTCCATAATTAGTCTTTTTGCAGCGAAACAGCTCCACCTGCTGTCTCACTACAGTACCTTGGCTGTTGTTATATGCAGGGAGCAGCAGAAGCAGAACGAACCACAGTTCACAAACACTCATGATGGTCAAGAGGTCTGATCAACAGTCTGAGTGCTGCTGTCACTGAAGAGTTTAATATACTGAAGAGAGAAACTGATCTTTAAATACCTAAAACCTAGAGGCCTGTGCATGAGATGAAGACAGTGAGCACCTGAAACATGGACACTACGTCTGACAGCATTAGCTGCTAGCTCAGCTGCGAGCTCGGTGGCTAACTCGGCTGCTAGCTGGGCGGCTAACTCAACTGCTAGCTGGGCGGCTAACTCGACTGCTAGCTCGGCGGCTAACTCGGCTGCTAGCTCAGTGGCTAACCACCCTGCCAAATTTGAATGAGTAAAAAAATCGCCAAATATATGAAATTAGGCTTCAAAGTTGTGTAAAACTTTTTCTCTGCTACCAAACGCTGTGGGCGTTCCCACCGAGTCCGCCGAAGCCCCGCCCCCTACCTGTCAATCAAAGTCACCACCTCTTCCCGAAACATGGACGCTACGTCTGAGAGCTTTCTGCTGCTAGCTCAGCCGCTAGCTTAGCGGCTAGCTCGGCGGCTAACTCGGCTGCTAGCTCGGTGGCTAACTCCGCTGCTAGCTCAGCTATCTGACTAACTGTAGACTGTAGTAGCAGTAGTGTGTGCTGAATGTATTTATACCTCTACAGCAGCAGGGGCGGGTTTATGCTAATCACTAAATCCTGAACACAGAAATCTTGAAACATAGTTTGTGAAGCCTAGCTCCACAGTTCAAATCTAAATGGTTGACAATGGATCACAAGTATACAGTCCTGACTATTATGGTCATATTCCAATAAGTTATGATCAGTATTGTACAATTTGTGACCCTAAGATCAAAAGTCTTCTCTCTGTATAGTTTCTACTACAGTATTTAGCACAAACTAAGAGAATCAGGAAATGACCTCAGATTTTGTGATGTTTTCCAGAAAGGATCTGAGATACATGACTCATAACAAAGAAGGAGTTATGTGTTACATTCTTTATTGTATTTGTTGATTTTGTGGTCCATTACAACAGTTTGACACAGAGCATTTCTAAACAAACTGGTCAAACTCAGTCATGAGTAGCAAGAAAGAAGAAGTGGAGAAGTGGAGGTTATATGTTGTTAGCTTTTAGAAAATATCAATCATATGTGACTTTGAGCTATGAGCCAAATATAACAGCATGTAAGCACAAATCACAATGCCAGTAACTGCACTAAGACCCTGAGCTGTATTAGACTCAGACCACCACCCATTAAACACGTCTTATGACCAAGAAGTGAATCTACACAGGAAGTAGTTTGGTTTCTAGCAGTGTGATGATGATAAAGATAGAGAGGTGAGAGCTTTTCTTTCTCTTTTAAGTCAGAAATAAAAAAGTTATCACAGTATCAAAAAAAACCCTCTGATCCTGCAATCTCAATATTCAGGTAGACGATATCAGTTACATGTTTATGTTCTCTTGAATTTACTTTTGAGTGTTTTCATAGATTTCTGCGTCATGTTGATGGTGTACTGAGGAGACAGTTTGGTAGACATCATTTGTTGGCTGCTGAAGGCTTGTGTAGAGCTCATCTGGGTCATTGTGCTCCTATAAAAACAGATTATGTTGAACTCTGGTTGAAACACGGAGTCATTAGTGAAACATCTGCTTTTCAAGGTTCAAACACACTAAAACACTCTGATCAGAAAGTACATGACTCACCAACGGCCTGGGAGTTTCACACGCAGGTAATCCAGATGTGTCTGTTCTTGAACTGTTTCTTTGAATAAGATCAAATATCAGAGTTAGTGACACACCAAATACACACACACACACACACACACACACACACACACACACACACACACACACACACACACACACACACACACCAGGCATTCTGTGCTTTCCAACAAAACCATTTAAAAGGTTTAAAGCTCTTAAGTCAGATTTTTTTTCACCTCCAATTAAATTTTTCTGAAGATAAATCCAAAAACAATTCCAGTAACAAAGATCAATAAATGCAGTAACACAACAACTTATTCCTGCTGCCAAACAGGTAGAAACCAGGCGGGGAGTTCCTTTCCTCTGAAATGAAGCCAACCAGGAAGTAACTTAGAGCTGCATTCTATCAAAAGGCCACCAGGGGGCGACCGTCTCTATACAAGTCAATGGAGCAGTAACTTAGAGCTGCATTCTATCAAAAGGCCACCAGGGGGCGACCGTCTCTATACAAGTCAATGGAGAAGTAACTTAGAGCTGCATTCTAGCAAAAGGCCACCAGGGGGCGACCGTCTCTATACAAGTCAATGGAGAAGTAACTTAGAGCTGCATTCTAGCAAAAGGCCACCAGGGCCCGACCGTCTCTATACAAGTCAATGGAGAATTCACCAACTTCTCACTTGATTTCTAACCTCAGTAAACGTTTTCAAAATGTGTTTATGGTCTCAATCGCTAGTTTAAAGCCTTCTTCAATGCAGTCTGATGTTCATTTGGGACATTTTGGCCTCCCTGATTTTATATGTGACGATAAAGCAGGATATGCATTAGGGCGTGGCTACGTCTTGATTGACAGGTTGATTGACCAATATCCGCGAAAAAAATAAATAAATAAATAAAAAATAAATAAAAAAAAGAAAAATATAAAATATGACTATTAAAGTCTCTCACCTGTTATTATTTCTTCTGTGGATACATTTCAGGATAAGTCCAGTTATGATGATGAATACAACTCCAGTTATGATGATTAATACAATCATACCAACAGCAGGACTGGTAAAACCGGGAATTGGTGTTTCTCTGGACTCGTGAGCTTCTTCATCCTCTTCATTCTCTAAAAAACAAAAACTACTTGTCAGATAAATGTCACTGGAATTTTTTCTAATTGCAAAACAAAAAAAGATAAGATGCTTCTGTAATATTTGATTGTTGAAATCTGCAAGTCATTACTAATAAATGACCACGACATAGACCAAAACCAATGCAGGGTGTTACTGTGAGTAGGCCTGTCACGATAACAAATTTTGCTGGACGTTAAATTGTCTCAGAAATTATTGCGATAAGCGATAATATTGTCGTTCTGAGATAATTTTCATCTAATACAAATGACTTACTTTAACGAATTTCGTTAGTTTATATAATGCAGATTTGTAAAATATTACTTTTATGAGGGTCACAGTCACAGACTGTAGAAACTTAGCATTTCATAATTGTGGTAGCAGCGGTGCAGCAGATGTAATGAAGTCCACGCAGCACGCTGGATGCAAACTAATAATAAGCCTATAGCCTATTCATTATAATGTCCATGGACATAAATTGAGTTCTTTTGCCTTAATAATGACAAAATAATACACAATAAATGGTTGGATTGGGAATAATGCGTGCAATCGCCGATGGACACCCCCCGATCGACCAACCCTACTACCGGTTATTCTACAGGTCTATAGGCTACTATGAAATAAAAAATAAAAACTCTTTAAATATTTTATTAGCCGTACTCGAACTGGCAACTAGCTTTCTCTCTGCCTAGTGCCTACCGGTATACTTCTCAGCTGCACTCTGTGGTAGGCTACGCCAGGAGTCCCGCCTCCCCACACACCATGCGACTGACAAGTGACTGACATGGGGGTTCACTCATCGCTAGGACCCGAGAGAGAGAGACGAGGAAAACAAACAAGCATGCAAATGGAATTTATCGCGGCCAGAAAAATTATCAAGCTAATTTTAATTATCATGCGATTAATTGATTTATTGAATATCACGACAGGCCTATGATTAATAAATGCAATTAGATGTGATTGGGTGAGCATACATTTATTGTAGCTCTGAAACAGCTGGGCCAATCACTGTGAAGAGTGATAATATTTGCTCAAAAGATGGAAAGAAGCATCTTCTTGCACTGCTGAAAAATAGGGCCAATGTTGTATTTGGTGGTCAACTTATTTCTAGTAGTCTGAACTGGCAGCCATAATACTCACGGTCCTCTGGTGTTCTTTTGGTAGCATTGGTACTCCAGTTGCTCCAGTAACCGTGGCCTTCTTGAGCATTTTTGCAGCGCACTTGAGTGACATAGACTGTGTCTGGTCGAAGCTTCTTGAGTCTGAAGGACTGGATGTCCTTAGCAGTGTCCACAAGAGGTACCTGAAGGATTCATTGATTTAGTCAACTGATACTTACAGAAAAGACACACTGATTACATTTAAGTTATGATCCTTAAGACTTCAGTCCTGGTTGATGTGATGACACATGTGGTTACTGAGGAAGCAGCTACTCAACAAGTGAGCTGGTGTCTGTGTTTATAGAGCAGCCACATAGTGAGCTCAAAGGATTCACCCCCTCCCCTTGTAAACAAATGTTTACAGCAATATCACTAGCTCCAAGAGGCTTTGGGTCAGGAGAGCTTTATGCTAAATGCCAAAACATCGTACTTTAACAGCCTACAACTGATGGTACAGGGGATATCCATCGTTTTCCAGGTATTGGGTCATAAATCAAAGTATTGGACCAATGAAAGCTGATGACTGTAATAGATGAAAAATCCTGGCATAATCAAAGTCATTACAATTCATCCTGAGCAGAATATGGATGGTACACCATCTAAAAGTTGTGGAGGAGTTTCAGTCTAAACAACAAATGTCAAACCTCCTGGTGATACTAGAGGAAACTACATCACTTAGACTGATGATGTAACAAGCCTAAACTGTAAATAACCGAGATTCAGCAACACAGATGAACCATCTAGATACAGTATATAATAATATTATAATAGCCATAGTTGAGTCACTGTTTCAGTGCCAGCTTCATGTTATTATGGATGCTGCATTAAGGTCATTATTTCCATTTCACACCACTAGTGAAGAATGAGATTGTAATGAGAATGAGACTCAGGCATACTTACATAAGTCCAATTCTGAGATCCATTTGGGCAGAATCTGATTTCATATGTCAATTTCATATGTTCTTTAGCAATAGGTTGAGTCCAGTTTATAAGCAGGGAGGTAGGAAAACTTTTTTCTGAAATGACTTTGACATCTGATGGAGGGTTTGTTTTAACTGCAACAAGACACAAACTTGCAAGATGGTGATGATCATATTGCATAAACACACTTCAACACATAACAACAGAGCCAGCATTGTGACTAATGTTTTAAACCAGACTAGATCAAAATAAGCAGACATCAAATGGCAACGCGGTGTAAACCTTATGTATGCTATTCTACAACGTTTAACTTACCAAACCAGCCGGCATCTTCTCTAAGATGCTCAGACTCCACTTTTCCCAGTCCATTCTTTGCCTCCACCCAGATTTCCAGGGGTATATGATCAGGGAAAATCTCCAGAGTCACTTGGGCACTGTTTTTATATGTTGACGTATTAAAGGTCTGAGGGCTGCTGAAAAGAGATTTAAATATATTTAGAAGAATAACAGGAAGGCCTACACCAACAATACACACACTTGGAAGTGTTTGAATTTAAAGAGTTTCATATTTATTTTTATTTCTAATTATGTGGTTTTATTTTTTGTCATATTCCAAGTTTACAGCTTTTCTCATTACATGCTCACAGAATGCTGTTCAATCCAATGATCTGACCTCTATCATGGCATGAATAGCTGACAAACATGAGCCCCTCTCAGATATTCAATCTGTAATACTGCTGGCTCATCTATCTATTAATGAGGAGCAAACATGATGGCTTGAAATAATACCATCCAAGACTGATGGTTTATTAACCATAACATAAATACTGTTGCTTGTTATATAGTTCAACAGTGCCACATCATAGCAACAAAAAAAAGACAACATATTAAGTTATGTCTCTTAATTCCAATATATATTCATATGTTATCAACAGGGATACTAGGTCAAAAACATTAATATTGTTATTATTTATATTCCGATGCAGTCCATATACTGTAGGCTACTCAGTCAGCTGTTTTGTAGGACAACACCAGTCAAAAAGTTGGACACTCCAGCGTGAAGCTGGTTAAAAGTCTGCATCGACCTAAGCAGCCGTTTTAATGCATTAGAGACCCAGCAAATAGTAACTGACATGGCAACGGAAGTTTTACACTTTACAATAGTACATAGTATATAGTCAACTATACTATAATATTATCATCGCTTGCCAGGATACCAGGATGGAATACAAGATCTCTCGCCTGGCTCTCCAGTGCATCTATGCCGCCCCCCATGTGGTCGAATCAGTACTGGCCAATCATAAATCAACCTTTATTCAGGCTATTGATGTTCTGTATAAGCTTCACATAAACCACCAGATGTGGTCTGACTGATGTTGTGCTTGCATTTATCCATCTAATGGTAGCCCCAGGTGGAGAAGCTACCATGTGAGAGAAATAGACCACATGCAGACTAATGGAAATGTTGCAAATGTTGTTGTTTCTAATCCAGTCATATTGTCGGTGTGATTTTAACAGTCACACAGTCAAGTCCCTTAACATGACACTCAGAAACAACTAATGATAAGCCATAGCACACACATCAAACTAGCTACTTTAATAGACAGATTAAAGTCTGTGTAAAGTAAGAATAAATATGTGTTCTGAGTTTGACATACCACAGAAAAGTGTGTTGTTAACCACCCTGCCAAATTTGAATGATACCTACCAAGTGTCACCTGTCAATCAAAGTCACCACCTCTACCAGAAACATGGATGTTATGTCTGAGAGCTTTCTGCTGCTAACTCAGCTGCTAACTCAGCTGCTAGCTCAGCGGCTAACTCAGCTAACTGGCTAACTGTAGACTGTAGTAGTAGTAGTGTGCGCTGAATGTATTACTCTACAGCAGCAGGGGCGGGTTTATGCTAATCACCGCCGCGTTACATCCTGAACACAGAAATGTTGGAACACAGTTTGTGAAGCCTAGCTCCACAATTCAAATCTAAATGGTTGAAATGCTTTTTACTCCTTTTTTAGAAATACATTTATGACACATTTAATGTGTTTAGAAGAAAATGTCTGAATTCACTTTACACGATCTTTAACTTCAAATAAAATATCAAAGTTAAAGTCAAATATCAGAGTTTGGTTGATTTCACAGTGAATGAACCAAAAACAGATGTTGCCAAAGTTTAGTTATAATGTAACTTTCACACAAATGTTGCTGGAATGCATAACCATCCAGGGGTGTACTCACGTGATGACTTTAACATGCAGTGTGTATGTTGTAGTCAAACGGCTGTCACGTCCTGGTTCCCACGAACAGCTGATGTTTCGAGAGATGACTGTTTTGTCCTGAACAGCTATACAAGACAGATTCTCAGGCTTCTCTGGAGGATCTGACATTGGGACAAACAGACAGACATCTTATTACTTACTTATTACTATTTTTAAACCATGTGACCTTACCTTCCAATGACAAATGCAGGGGTCAATATTATGTCCATTAGTTTATGTAAGGGTTTGTTGAGGGGGAACTGAATATTAGATGACTTGGGATATTGTGGTTTGCAGTGAATAACAACATTAACACACCATCAAAAGATCTTTTGGCTCTGTATGCAAACTGGTAATGACTTCATAACCATGGATGTTAGAACTATCAGTCTAAAGTCAATGTAACAGTGTAATGGTGGAGTAGAGCTGGGCTGATGCTGTCTGGGCCTGCAGAATACTGATGCAGAAACCAGTTTGTAACAATAAGAATGGGTCAACATGATCTACTGCTAGCAACAGTAGCATTGTAGCTTGCAGGTGGACAATGTTTTTCCACAGTATTGTCATTATGCCCTTTGTATGATAACATTTCCCTCAGTTTGCACCACATAAGAAACCATCTGCAGTACAATGTGATAATGACTGACACAAATGATAGCCTAACCTACAGACATGAAACTTTTTGTGGTTAGCCAAGAGCTGCTTTACTGACGGCTGCATACAACATCAACTAGAGCCATATCGCCCAGCTCAATCCCCAAACATCCCTTCCAGGACCTTCACAATAATAGCATATTACAGTTCTCCTGAGACTTAACAAGACAACAGCTACAAGTTTTAAGATGTGACAACAAACACTTACAGCCTTTCTCTAGGATTATGGCATGGAGAAATTTGCCTGGGTTCAGCTGAACATAGGCTGACGTAATCCTGGAGCGGCAATATAACCATTCAGGCTTTTCATCGGTGACAGGGATAGTGACACTAAGAGCTGTTTCATTGATCTTAGTATACTTTTCACTGGGTATAGTAGTCTTAGACACAGTCCAGTAGAGGTCATCTGCTGTTACTTCAGCTGTGTTGATGATCATGCATGTCGCTGTGAAGTTGGTCCCAATCTCTAGCACTGGAGGCTGAGGGGTTATCATCAAATGGTTCATATTTTCTGAAGACCAAAAAAAAAAAAATTATTAATTCAATGTTCAGAATAAAACTAAATCAAAACAAAATCATATAAAATAATACTGTGACTGCTGAGGCACCAAATAAGCCACAGTTTACGTAATCAACAAAAACCCAACAGGAACATGACAAAATTGTACTGAAACTTTTAACACAGACCAAAATAGTTGTGCAACAAACCCCACCACTAGCAGTGTGCCTCATGGTCACTGACAGCGTAGCTTATAGTGAGGAGCTTCTTCCTTCACTGCAGGCTTTAGCCATACCTCAAGAGCCTCCCTCACCCCAACCCCAAAGCTCCTATAACTTTAATCAAACTTTAACTGGTTAGTCATTAACACGGCTGGTCTGAGGTGTTTGATAATGTTGCATTTAACTATGCAACATACGCTGAAACCATTAGCTGAGCCATGAATTAGTTGAGTGATCAACAGAAAAATAAACAGCTATTTGATAATCATGTGAATCATTATCATACAAGAAGTAAATCCAATACAACATCAGAATTATTAATATATCAATCAATACCTGTGAGCTGGTGACAGTAAGCTGGTAATCTACTGAGTAAACAGAACCTGCTCACTGCAGCCTTTCTTCTACAAACCCTGAGTTTGTCTCCTTTGTCCTGCAGAGCCTGAAGCAGCTGTTCAACACCCTGTTTCACTTCCTCATTCTTACAGTCAATATCAAAGCGAAGAATGTTGTTAACCATAGTTTGTTAGACTATCTTTGCATATGTTATGGCTTCAAGCAATCTCTGTCTGTCCTCACATTTAAATGTTACACTGTGGATTCAACCTCAGCTCAGACTAAAGTCTGATCTATATATTGCCTTTTTTGCATGTGAAAGTTTTTGGTTTTGACACCGTGATTTGGAGCACATTGATAAGGCAGCTGTCAGCTTGTCACAACACTTCCCTTGCACTGGAATATTTACTACACATTACTGTGTGTTAAAACAGAACATCTATAAAAACGTTAGACACATAAGAAACACTAACCAATGAATTATCATCTCATATTTCTTATGGTCACAATGATGAAACATTAAAACCATAGTTATTCATGAACGTGTGGTGTGGCCACTTGCTGCTGCTGATCTGCTACATGTGCTGCTGACACTGCACTTAGGACCTGATTTACTAAGATCCAGAGCAGACAGCAGTATTTAAATGAGGGTTTTGTGTCTTAATGGAGAGTTTAGACGAGCAGAAAGCTGCAAGAGCAAAATGAAATCTGATCAAGTTCTAGTGGAAGAGGTTAACTAATATATTGAGTTAGAACAAAAACAAATATTAACACAGAAAAAATCTGTCCTGTGTATATTCTGTCATTGTGTCTCTGTCTCCTCCTCTCTACAGTAACAACAGTCATCTGTGTGCAGTGTGCAGCAGGTTAATACCTGCCCTTCAAAGATATTATTTATAGACATAGTTACCGTCAGGAAAATGATCTTTAAATTTGGTAAATCACAATGCATGTGCTAAATAACATATTAGCATTTTCTCCTCCCTGTATTTTACACACTGGGCTTAAAACGCCTCATATTACATATTCATTATGACAAACGTACTAAATGGACAGTGTGTATTATCTTACACCTTTGAAAGACGCAAACCTCAGTGTGCTGTGTTAGTAGATTAGCTTGCACATTTTTTGTGGGTGATGTCAAGTTGCACACGTTTTTACACACGCAGACCTTTTAGTCCATCAGGCCCTGTCTGTGTAGACATGGGGTCACAGAGTCCATTATGATTAAAGATTTCACTGTTTACTTTTCTCTTTAGAGCACTTCGCTCTGACTATTGTCACATTTCATCTGTGTTCTCCTGTGTCCCTGACATGTGAGGAGTCAGTCAGCAGTCCACTCACGCAGAACTTTATTAATATTAAATACTTTGTGTGTCCAAATTACACCAAATTCAACACAACACTCCCCTTTCCCCCCAGCAATGCACCAGCCAAGTGTGGAGACAATCAGAGAAACAGTTCATGAGATTCGCCAAGAACAAACATACATACATACATACAGACAGACATACAGACATACAGACAGACATACATACAGACAGACATACAGACATACAGACAGACATACAGACATACAGACAGACAGACAGACATACAGACATACAGACAGACAGACAGACAGACAGACAGACAGACATACAGACAGAGACTACTTGCTTTATAGAGAGAGATTTGGGCTTCCAGGACCTATCTGGAACAATTCTACAGTAGCCTCCTAGGTACAACTCTGTACAGGTTGAAAGGTGTTCAGCCAGACTAATTTATAACCTAAATCCTTTTTCAAGAGCAAATCACCAAAATCATCATTACTGGATCAGACTGTGTAGTACTAATATATACAAGTAGTAAGATCCCAGTGCTTTATCATCCATTTTAGGACAAGTTCGTAATTTGTCAAGTCCATCTTCAATTGACAGTGAGGAGCCCAAATGAATATTGAATCATGTTTTTCTTGTTGTAATGATTCCTCCTGTTCATACTGACCATTAGAAGATCTCTTCATAATGTACTAACAATGGAAGTGATGGAGGACTAAATCCACAGTCCTCCTTCTGTGTGACAATGGATTATAAAGTTGATGTGAAGCTAATATGAAGCTTCAGAGTCTGAATGAGTCAAATCTTCATCTTCTATGTTTCAACGTTACAGTGTTTTTAGTATCAAAGTCTTTTTGTTACTATACTTCCACCACAGCTCAACAGGAAACACTAAGAGGAGATTTGATGGTAAAAAGACTGTAAATGTGTCAGATATCACTTGATATGAATAACTCACACTGATGAAGCTCAATAGAAGCTGATCATCTACTTTAAATGAGTGTGTGGACACACTGTGGATACAGTCCTCCATCACTTCCATTGAAAGCACTTTTGAAGCACTTTTAATAGTCAGTATGAACAGGAGGAATGATTACAGACACAAAAACGTATTTCTCTTGCACATCTAAGAGTGAATTCTCACTAAACATACTCAGAGTTGGTTGAACTAACACTGATCAAGTGCTCTGAGACCCAAAATTGAATTTCCAATCTCTGGATTAGTCAACTCAGAGATCAGTATTAGGTTCAGTTTGTGGAACATATCACAGTAAGCAGGGTGAAGGAAGAATATTGACTTGTGATAGCAGGGGAAAAAAACAACAGGTATAACTAATACAATTATTAATACCAATAGTGTTTACAAAGGTTCGTTATATTTAAGTATGTCAGTAAGACATATTAATGATAATACCAGGGTATACCTTGAGTTGAGGCATCTCAGCATTAATGCAGACATTATTCATTTCATTTCACTTCAGTCAAGGGTTAAAATGTTAAATAATACCTACCATGGTTAGCAGATAGAAAAGGAGTAACACAAGCTAACAGCACCAGCTGAAGCATCGCAGACATCATGATGATGCTACAAAATAAAAACATTATGTCAGTTATGTTTCAAGCATTACAATATCACTAACTTATTAACAAGTGGCGTAACGCCGAGGCTCGATGTTATTTAACGCATCTTAAAATGTTTCTGTGATAGTGTAATCAGTCCTGGCACCATTACGTAGATGTTTAACTCTCAACATTATTGTCAGTCAAATATTTAGCATGCGACCTCACACTGTCGTCCCTGCCAACGCCATGCAATGAGAAGCAAGAAGTTATTACTTACCAAACTAGCGTTAGTTCATTATTTGTGTCACGTCTGTGCGAGTGTTGCTGAGGAAAGACCACCCAGTTCCCGTCATGGGAAAGTTATGTCGCAACATTTTTGCGTTACTGCGTCGGGCTGACACAATCTCACAGCATAGTGATGGGTAGGAGTGGACTGTACTGAGCGTTCCTCCTGCTGCCGATGCTTTACTGATCTTGATCGTATGCGCAGTGAAGACATACTGTATGCTGATTTGTCACAAAAAATGTCTTCTGATTTTGACTGTCTGGCTATGTGTGTTCATCACTGTTGTTTTCCCGGAATGTATCCGCCCTCCGTGCTCACAAGAGTGCACGTAAAGGTTTGTGAACCCTTTGGCACTCACGCCAAAACAATTCAGAAATACAATGTGAGGGAAAATATAAAAATGTGAAAAGCTTGTTTTATTTTTGTTATTAAAAATAATACTTTCGTATTCGTAAACAACGTTTTAAAAGTGTAATGTTCTAAATGACATCTTTAAAAGTGTAGTGTATAGAATTTAGTGTTATCTAGCAGAACAAACAGAAAAGGAATAGCCTATAATACTCAAGTGTATTTTAATTAGTACCTGTAAATAAGAATCATTGTGTTTTCTTATGTTAGAATGAACTCTTTATATCTACATAGGGAGCAGGTTCTCTTCCACAGAGTCTAAGGGAAAAGTCAGGCTGGATCTTAATGTTGTGGACTGTGACATATTGAACATCATCATCACGCTGGGCTACAAAGAAGTCTGACCATCCATGGTGATAAATTGAAATTCCTGACCTCATTTCAAGGTGTTTTTCGACAATTTTGATATATCTGATGAGTTACTGTTCATAAATCTGATGAGAACACGCATTTTCCCTTTACATGAGCTGCTGAACACTACTAATATTATATCGACATAAAATCCTCTGTGGAGCTTCACATTGTAAGGAAAAAAAAACAATCTCCATTTAGTTTAGCAGATTATAATAAACATATTAAACATATTTTTCTATGTGTACATTATAACAAACTGCATCAATGAATTTATATTAAAGTTTTTATTATTGATAATGATATGTAGTACTTTTTTACATCCTCACTTTATTGCCTATGGCTGCAGGATTATGGGTCATTTTCTGAACAAAGTTTGGTGACATTTGCACCATGAATCTGCAGAGAGTCCAGACCTTGTGGACTTGATGAAGTGTGAGTTTGGACAGTCCTCAGCACTTGCAGACTACCAGAGAACGTGTGGACAAGATCCATGAGTTTGCAAGTGCAGTCAAGTCCGGACATTTGGATTTGAGCCTAAGTGTACACCCTGAGCAGACTGTCTGTAGTAGTGTGCAGAGTCCAATTGAGACCCCTTGTGGACTTGATTAAATTTAAGTTTGGACAATCCTCAGCACTTGCGGATCTCCTTGTGGTGACAGGTACATTTACCTGCAATGTCCATGAGTCTGCAAGTGTGGTGAAGGATGAGGGAGAGGGGCCACAATCAGCAACCTAATCACTGGATGCCACTAAATCCTACACACTGGTCCTTTAACCTTAGCCTAATACTTGTGTTCCAGGCAAGTAGGGATTTTTATTTGTTCTCAAACAAATAAACAGCCAGGCATGAAGAAAAAAAAAGAGTGCAAGAGATATCTAAATCAATTACAATACACAACAGAGAAAGATGCAAAATAAAACTAAGGCTACACAATGTTATACAAACCAATGATCAAATTTGGCACATGTATCATCAGTCATCACAATCAATGATTTCTCCAGCTTTACAACACTAAACATGAAATCATGGATATCTTGAGATTTACTTTCTGTATATAGTTAGATGCAGGGGAGCTTGGTGGTGGAATGAGTTACATATAGCACCAAAACATTTCCTTCTGAGATCATAAACAATATAATCCAGCCCTGCTGCTAAGAGACCGCTGCCTTCTCCTGGATCACTGACTATCTGATAGACAGAGCACAGTTTGCACCAAGCACCATCTCCTCAGTTTGCACAGAGCACCATCTCCTCCTTTAACCCTGACACACTGTCTGACCCTAAATTGACCTTTTTTTTTTACATTTAAGATCTATAAAAACACCCACTACTCATTTCCTCTATGTGACCCTGAATATACAAACATGGAGATAAAACACATCATTTTTTAAACTTTTACACATTTTCAAATTTGACTTGTTTTTGATACAAAATTCAAAAATCAGCTTTCAAACACGTTGCTGTATTCTTTATATTCTATAAAATAGTGAGTCTAAATGTCTCGTTTCCCCATAAATAAATAGAATATACTCTTAATTAATGACTGATGGGGTATTTATGAATGTGAATTGGTGCAGACTGATAATGAGTCAGTATATGAACAGTGTGTAAAGGGTTAAACTGCTTTATTTAACACTTTTAAATCATGTTTAAATGTCTTTTTTATTTTGTGATGTGTAGCTTTTTATATCTTGTTTTGATGAATTTTATGTTTTATATAAAGATTCAAAATAATATCAAGAATAATAAGAATGATGGAGTTAATTTTATGGATGGATGAAATCGACATAAAACTGGACATTTTTCCCTTTAATATGAATCTCATATGAAGTTTTGCAGCAGTAAACAAACTTTTTTTTTTTTAATAACATTTTATTGACAATAATAATTCAGTACAAAAGCAGTTATAAATGTACATTACAAAGCAATGAACAGCAGCCAGGGGGTTATTCAAATAAATCCAGTAAATAAAGACATAAATGATATGTTTTGACAGCTTTCTTATGGATGAATTGTTCAGTTTCCCTTTGAAATGCCAAAAAACAGCTTTGAGTGACTAAATTTAGCTTTGTGTATATGATATTTCCCTAGTAATATTATTAGATTCATGACATACAGCTATTTCAGTTTTTTACTTTTGACATCATGGACACCAAAAAGTACATCTGAATAAATCTTCAATGTGACATGACATACTACTTCTCTCCAGAAGGTGGCAGTGGATTGACAGTAACAGAACAGGTGCATCACAGTTTCAGGCTCAGACTCACACAGAGAACAGTTCACACATAAATCTTTGCAGGGTAGTATCTATGAATCAGTTTGTAAGACACTTCTCTCACTTTGTCTGTAATTAAGTATCTGTATGGGAGGTTCCATACATGGATCCAGTTCAAACCATCAACCATATTAGACCAGTACTGAACAACAGATGGGGTAGTGGTGATATCTGATGAGATGAAGCATATATGACCCACTGGTGTTAATGTGGGGTCTAAAGAGAGACAAACTAGCTTTCCAGCACCTCTTAATAGAGTTAGGATACCAGAGGGAACGGCATCCTAATTGCAAATTCATTTGGGGTAACAGGAACACCGTATGTTTGAAGGAATTCATAGTAATTTAGCAGATTTCCCACTCTCACTTCAGTGTACTTCCCGCCATTGAAGAGGAAACGTGTCACAGGAAGAGATGAGTGATGTCACAGTTCAGAGCGGGGTTATTATAGTTCACTCAAGCTAAACCCCACTAATCATTTTTTGTCAAAATTGTCAATATACCTTGGCAGGTAACCGGTACCATCCCTGATGGAGACGCAGAGAACACACTGAGTAGAGTCGAGTCAAGTCGAGCTGGAACTGTGTCGTGGAAAAGCGCCAAATGTGTGACGATGAATGAACCAGAGTCTGAGCTTCTGAGTTTGAGATGAATGGCCAGAGGTGGAAGAAGGAAGTCTGGATTTAATATGATGATCAAAGGACAGAGTGGAGTCAAACAGGATGCTAATGCGAGGGTGAGGGAAAGGTTGCCGATGTGCAGAGTGGATAGTTTAGGAAGGGAGGATTTGGAAGCAATGAACACTACTTCAGTTTTAGAGGAGTTAAGTTATTGTGCATCCAAGTTTACACAATAAGTCCTGTTGCCTGATTTTGTGGTCCATTACAACAGTTTGACACAGAGCATTTCTAAACAAACTGGTCAAACTCAGTCATGAGTAGCAAGAAAGAAGAAGTGGAGAAGTGGAGGTTATATGTTGTTAGCTTTTAGAAAATATCAATCATATGTGACTTTGAGCTATGAGCCAAATATAACAGCATGTAAGCACAAATCACAATGCCAGTAACTGCACTAAGACCCTGAGCTGTATTAGACTCAGACCACCACCCATTAAACACGCGTGTCTTATGACCAAGAAGTGAGTCTACACAGGAAGTAGTTTGGTTTCTAGCAGTGTGATGATGATAAAGATAGAGAGGCAAGAGCTTTTCTTTCTCTTTTAAGTCAGAAATAAAGAAGTTATCACAGTATCAAAAAAACCCGTCTGATCCTGCAATCTCAATATTCAGGTAGACGATATCAGTTACATGTTTATGTTCTCTTGAATTTACTTTCGAGTGTTTTCATAGATTTCTGCGTCATGTTGATGGTGTACTGAGGAGACAGTTTGGTAGACATCATTTGTTGGCTGCTGAAGGCTTGTGTAGAGCTCATCTGGGTCATTGTGCTCCTATAAAAACAGATTATGTTGAACTCTGGTTGAAACACAGAGTCATTAGTGAAACATCTGCTTTTCAAGGTTCAAACACACTAAAACACTCTGATCAGAAAGTACATGACTCACCAACGGCCTGGGAGTTTCACACGCAGGTAATTCAGATGTATCTGTTCTTGAACTGTTTCTTTAAATAAGATCAAATATCAGAGTTAGTGACACACACACACACACACACACACACACACACACACACACACACACACACACACACACACACACACACACACACACACACACACACACACACACACACACACCAGGCCTTCTGTGCTTTCCAACAAAACCATTTTAAAAGGTTTAAAGCTCTTAAGTCAGATTTTTTTTAACCTGCAATTAAATTTTTCTGAAGATAAATCCAAAAACAATTCCAGTAACAAAGATCAATAAATGCAGTAACACAACAACTTATTCCTGCTGCCAAACAGGTAGAAACCAGGCGGGGAGTTCCTTTCCTCTGAAATGAAGCCAACCAGGAAGTAACTTAGAGCTGCATTCTATCAAAAGGCCACCAGGGGGCGACCGTCTCTATACAAGTCAATGGAGAATTCACCAACTTCTCACTTGATTTCTAACCTCAGTAAACGTTTTCAAAATGTGTTTATGGTCTCAATCGCTAGTTTAAAGCCTTCTTCAATGCAGTATGATGTTCATTTGGGACATTTTGGCCTCCCTGATTTTATATGTGACGATAAAGCAGGGTATGCATTAGGGCGTGGCTACGTCATGATTGACAGGTTGATTGCCCAATGTCCTCCAGATCCAGCCCTTGTAACCATAGCAACCTACCCGCTCCGCCCATGGCCCCGCCTCATGCCCATATAAAAATATAAAACATGACTATTATAGTCTCTCACCTGTTATTGTTTCTTCTGTTGATACATTCCAGGATAACTCCAGGAAACATGATGAATACAACTCCAGTTATGATGATTAATACAGTCACACCAATACCAGCAATGGTAATTGACGTTTTTGTGGACTCGTGAGCCTCTTCATCCTCTAAAGAACAAAAACTACTTGTCAGATAAATGTCACTGGAATTTTCTCTAATTGCAAAACAAAAAAAGATAAGATGCTTCTGTAATATTTGATTGTTGAAATCTGCAAGTCATTACTAATAAATGACCACGACATAGACCAAAACCAATGCAGGGTGTTACTGTGAGCACTAATGCTGTTCAAGCACAACGTTTCTGTTATAATTACTGCATGTTGTATAAGCATCATACTGTCATGTTAACAATATAACACAATGCAAAATAATCAATGTAAATTTAACCAAAGTATGAAGACAAACATATAACTTGTGTTTACCTTCCACAGTGATGTTAAGATAGGGAGTCACTGTATGTCCAGAATATAGACACTCACAACTGTAGCTCCCACTGTCCTCTGGTGTTAAACTGGTCAGCTGAAGAAATATAGTCCGACTGTCTTTCATGAGTCTGAACCTGGAGTCACATCTATGAATACAGCCGTGGTCAATGCTATACATCAGGTAACACCCTGGTCCTCTGATGCTCTCTGTGTTGATCTTACATATTATAAGTGCGAGATTATTGGTTTCAGTGCATATTGGAGCGACATATGGTTCTCTCCCAGTGGTTTTCACATCAGTCACTGCAAACAAACAATCATAAAAGTCATTATGAAATATAGAAAATATCTTTAAACCAAAGATGATTAGAAAACGACGTCAGTCTTCAATGATAAATAATAAAAAGTAGTTCCTGTACAGTACCTTGGCTGTTGTTATATGCAGGAAGCAGCAGAAGCAGAACGAACCACAGTTCACAAACACCCATGATGGTCAAGAGGTCTGATCAACAGTCTGAGTGCTGCTGTCAGTGAAGAGTTTAATATACTGAAGAGAGAAACTGATCTTTAAATACCTAAACCTCAAACTCTGTCAGACGTACGAGATGACGTCACTTCTCTTTTGCTAAAGGAAGTGCAAGACATGACTGATTTTGAAACAGAGTACGTGACCATCACCCATTAAATACGTGTGTCTTATGACCAAGAAGTGAATCTACACAGGAAGTTTTTTTAGTAAAAAAGTGTTCAGTGTCAGCATTATTTCATCTTGTACAGCTTCTACTAATCAAGACTTTCCTCCTAAAACCTGAAACAAGAAAACTAAGAGTACAAATACAGAAACACTAAAACTACTTCATCACTTGTTAAACTAAAACTAGTCAATGCCTTCAAAATAAAACTAAACTAAAACTACTTCATCATTTGTTAAACTCAGTGAAACTAAACTGAAAAACTAAATCAAAATAAAACCTAATGAACATTTCTGAACTATAATAACTGTGATTATCTCTCCTTCAGGTTCCACCTCAGACTGAAGAAGTTTACGTCTTGATGTTGATCATTATTTTTGCTTTCATGTGAAGAGAATCGAGTCTCGTGATCGACTGTTTCATTTCCCATTTCGACGGCTGAGAAACAGATGATTGGTCAACATGCGGTTAGTTTGGATCAACTGAACAGAATAAAAAACAGGAAGAGAAAGAAACAGCTGCAATGAAATAGAAACAATCGTGAAAACAGCCAAAGTCTTCTTGACTCTGGCTTTGCTATAGATACAGGTTGTGTTATGGTTGCTATAGATACAGGTTGTTCTATGGTTGCTATAGATGCAGGTTGTATTATGGTTGCTATAGAAACAAGTTGTGTTATGGTTGCTATAGATACAGGTTGTGTAATGGCTGCTATAGATACAGGTTGTGTTAGGGTTGCTATAGATACAGGTTGTTCTATGGTTGCTATAGATATAGGGTGTGTTATGGTTGCTATAGATACAGGTTGTGTTATGGCTGCTATAGATACAGGTTGTGTTATGGTTGCTATAGATACAGGTTGTGCTACGGTTGCTATAGATACAGGTTGTGTTATGGTTGCTATAGATACAGGTTGTGTCATGGTTGCTAAAGATACAGGTTGTGTCATGGTTGCTATAGATACAGGTTGTGCTATGGTTGCTATAGATACAGGTTGTGTGATGGTTGCTATGGATATAGGTTGTTCTATGGTTGCTTTAGATACAGGGTGTGTTATGGTTGCTATAGATACAGGTTGTGCTATGGTTGCTATAGATACAGGTTGTGTTATGGTTGGTATAGATACAGGTTGTGTCATGTTTGCTATAGATACAGGTGGTGCTATGGTTGCTATAGATACAGGTTGTGTTATGGTTGCTATAGATACAGGTTGTGTTATGGTTGCTGTAATACAGGTTGTGTTATGGTTGCTATAGATACAGGTTCTGCTATGGTTGCTATAGATGCAGGTTGTATTATGGTTGCTATAGAAACAAGTTGTGTTATGGTTGCTATAGATACAGGTTGTGTAATGGCTGCTATAGATACAGGTTGTGTTAGGGTTGCTATAGATACAGGTTGTTCTATGGTTGCTATAGATACAGGTTGTGTTATGGCTGATATAGATACAGGTTGTGTTATGGTTGCTATAGATACAGGTTGTGCTACGGTTGCTATAGATACAGGTTGTGTCATGGTTGCTAAAGATACAGGTTGTGTCATGGTTGCTATAGATACAGGTTGTGCTATGGTTGCTATAGATACAGGTTGTGTTATGGTTGGTATAGATACAGGTTGTGTCATGTTTGCTATAGATACAGGTGGTGCTATGGTTGCTATAGATACAGGTTGTGTTATGGTTGCTATAGATACAGGTTGTGTTATGGTTGCTGTAATACAGGTTGTGTTATGGTTGCTATAGATACAGGTTCTGCTATGGTTGCTATAGATGCAAGTTGTGCTATGGTTGCTATAGATACAAGTTGTGTTATGGTTGCTATAGATACAGGTTGTGTTATGGTTGCTATAGATACAGGTTGTTTTATGGTTGCTATAGTTACAAGTTGTTCTATGGTTGCTATAGATACATGTTGTGCTATGGTTGATAGATATAGGTTGTGTTATGGTTGGTATAGATACAGGTTGTGCTATGGCTGCTATAGATACAGGTTGTGTTATGGTTGCTATAGATACAGGTTGTGCTATGGTTGCTATAGATAAAGGCTGTGTTATGGTTGCTATAGATACAGGTTGTGCTATGGTTGCTATAGATACAGGTTGTGTTACAGTTGCTAAAGATACAGGTTGTGCTATGGTTGTTATAGATACAGGTTGTGCTATGGTTGCTATAGATACAGGTTGTGTTACAGTTGCTATAGATACAGGTTGTGCTATGGTTGCTATAGATACAGTGAGGTGATGTGTGTATTAATCCATCTTTAGTCTCATTAACAATATTTATCTTAATGTCTCTGTTTATGATTTATATTATAATATGCCTTCATCTCTGTGTTCACCATCTCCTCCTTTAACCCTGACACACTGTCTAACCCTAAATTGACCCTTTTTTTTACATTTAAGAATTGTAAAAACACCCACTACTCACTTCCTCTATGTGACCCTGAATATACAAACATGGAGATAAATCAATGAAAGTCATCACCTCTGCCAGAAACATGGACGCTACATCTGAGAGCTTTCTGCTGCTAGCTCAGCCTCTAGCTTCGCGGCTAGCTCGGTGGCTAACATGTTGGCTAGCTCGGCGACTAACTCTGTGGCTAACTCGGCTGCTAGCCCGGCGGCTAACTCAGCTAACTGGCTACTAAAGCCAGGCTCACTAAACTTGGATCTCCCCTTCTTGACATGTATGGTTGCTATAGATAGAGGTTGTGCTACGGTTGCTGTAGATACAGGTTGTGTTATGGTTGCTATAGATACAGGTTTTGCTATGGTTGCTATTGATACAGGTTGTGCTATGGTTGCTATAGATACAGGTTGTGTCATGGTTGCTATAGATACAGGTTGTGTTATGGTTACTATAGATACAGGTTGTGCTATGGTTGCTATAGATACAGGTTGTGTTATGGTTGCTATAGATACAGGATGTGTTATGGATGCTATAGATATAGGTTGTGCTATGGTTGCTATAGATACAGGGTGTGTTATGGTTGCTATAGATACAGGGTGTGTTATGGTTGCTATAGATACAGGTTGTGTTATGGTTGTTATAGATACAGGTTGTGTTATGGTTGTTATAGATACAGGTTGTGTTATGGTTGTTATAGATACAGGTTGTGCTATGGTTGCTATAGATACATGTTGTGCTATGGTTGATAGATATAGGTTGTGTTATGGTTGCTATAGATACAGGTTGTGCTATGGCTGCTGTAGATACGGGTTGTGTTATGGTTGCTATAGATACAGGTTGTGTTATGGTTGCTATAGATACAGGTTGTGTTATGGTTGGTATAGATACAAGTTGTGTTAAGGTTACTATAGATACAGGTTGTGCTATGGTTGCTATAGATACAGGTTGTGTTATGGTTGCTATAGATACAGGTTGTTTTATGGTTGCTATAGATACAGGTGGTTCTATGGTTGCTATATATACAGGTTGTGCCATGGTTGCTATAGATAGAGGTTCTGTCATGGTTGCTATAGATACAGGTGGTTCTATGGTTGCTATAAATACAGGTTGTGTCATGGTTGCTATAGATACAGGTTGTGCCATGGTTGCTATAGATAGAGGTTGTGTTATGGTTGCTATAGATAGAGGTTGTGTTATGGTTGCTATAGATACAGGTTGTGCTATGGTTGCTATAGATACAGGTTGTGTTATGGTTGCTATAGATATAGGTTGTGTTATGGCTGCTATAGATACAGGTTGTGCTATGGTTGCTATAGATACAGGTTGTGCTATGGTTGCTATAGATACAGGTTGTGCCATGGTTGCTATAGATAGAGGTTGTGTCACGGTTTCTATAGATACAGGTGGTTCTATGGTTGCTATAGATAGAGGTTGTGTCACGGTTGCTATAGATACATGTGGTTCTATGGTTGCTATCGATACAGGTTGTGTCATGGTTGCTATAGATACAGGCTTTGCCATGGTTGCTATAGATAGAGGTTGTGTTATGGTTGCTATAGATACAGGTTGTGCTATGGTTGCTATAGATACAGGTTGTGTTATGGTTGCCATAGATACAGGTTCTATGGTTGCTATAGATACAGGTTGTGTTATGGTTGCTATAGATACAGGTTGTGTTATGGTTGCTATAGATACAGGTTGTGCTACGGTTGCTATAGATACAGGTTGTGTTATGGTTGCTATAGATACAGGTTTTGCTATGGTTGCTATTGATACAGGTTGTGCTATGGTTGCTATAGATACAGGTTGTGTCATGGTTGCTATAGATACAGGTTGTGTTATGGTTGCTATAGATACAGGATGTGTTATGGTTGCTATAGATATAGGTTGTGCTATGGTTGCTATAGATACAGGGTGTGTTATGGTTGCTATAGATACAGGGTGTGTTATGGTTGCTATAGATACAGGTTGTGTTATGGTTGTTATAGATACAGGTTGTGTTGTGGTTGTTATAGATACAGGTTGTGCTATGGTTGCTATAGATACATGTTGTGCTATGGTTGATAGATATAGGTTGTGTTATGGTTGCTATAGATACAGGTTGTGCTATGGCTGCTGTAGATACGGGTTGTGTTATGGTTGCTATAGATACAGGTTGTGCTATGGTTGCTATAGATACAGGCTGTGTTATGGTTGCTATAGATACAGGTTGTGTTATGGTTGCTATAGATACAAGTTGTGTTAAGGTTACTATAGATACAGGTTGTGCTATGGTTGCTATAGATACAGGTTGTGTTATGGTTGCTATAGATACAGGTTGTTTTATGGTTGCTATACATACAGGTGGTTCTATGGTTGCTATATATACAGGTTGTGCCATGGTTGCTATAGATAGAGGTTCTGTCATTTTTGCTATAGATACAGGTGGTTCTATGGTTGCTATAGATACAGGTTGTGTCATGGTTGCTATAGATACAGGTTGTGCCATGGTTGCTATAGATAGAGGTTGTGTTATGGTTGCTATAGATAGAGGTTGTGCTATGGTTGCTATATATACAGGTTGTGCCATGGTTGCTATAGATAGAGGTTGTGTTATGGTTGCTATAGATAGAGGTTGTGCTATGGTTGCTATAGATACAGGTTGTTCTATGGTTGCTATAGATACAGGTTGTTCTATGGTTGCTATAGATACAGATTGTGTTATGGTTGCTATAGATATAGGTTGTGTCACGGTTGCTATAGATACAGGTGGTTCTATGGTTGCTATAGATATAGGTTGTGTCATGGTTGCTATAGATACAGGCTTTGCCATGGTTGCTATAGATAGAGGTTGTGTTATGGTTGCTATAGATACAGGTTGTGCTATGGTTGCTATAGATAGAGGTTGTGTTATGGTTGCCATAGATACAGGTTCTATGGTTGCTATAGATACAGGTTGTGTTATGTTGCTATAGATACAGGTTGTCTTATGGTTGCTATAGATACAGGTTGTGCTATGGTTGCTATAGATACAGGTTGTGTTATGGTTGCTATAGATACAGGATGTGTTATGGTTGCTATAGATATAGGTTGTGCTATGGTTGCTATAGATACAGGTTGTGTTGTGGTTGTTATAGATACAGGTTGTGCTATGGTTGCTATAGATACATGTTGTGCTATGGTTGATAGATATAGGTTGTGTTATGGTTGCTATAGATACAGGTTGTGCTATGGCTGCTATAGATACAGGTTGTGTTATGGTTGCTATAGATACAGGTTGTGCTATGGTTGCTATAGATACAGGCTGTGTTATGGTTGCTATAGATACAGGTTGTGTTATGGTTGCTATAGATACAAGTTGTGTTAAGGTTACTATAGATACAGGTTGTGCTATGGTTGCTATAGATACAGGTTGTGTTATGGTTGCTATAGATACAGGTTGTGTTATGGTTGCTATAGATACAGGTTGTGTTATGGTTGCTCTAGATACAAGTTGTGTTAAGGTTACTATAGATACAGGTTGTGCTATGGTTGCTATAGATACAGGTTGTGTTATGGTTGCTATAGATACAGGTTGTTTTATGGTTGCTATAGATACAGGTGGTTCTATGGTTGCTATATATACAGGTTGTGTCATGGTTGCTATAGATACAGGTTGTGCCATGATTGCTATAGATGGAGGTTGTGTTATGGTTGCTATAGATAGAGGTTGTGCTATGGTTGCTATAGATACAGGTTGTGCCATGGTTGCTATAGATAGAGGTTGTGTTATGGTTGCTATAGATAGAGGTTGTGCTATGGTTGCCATAGATACAGGTTGTTCTATGGTTGCTATAGATACAGGTTGTTCTATGGTTGCTATAGATACAGGTTGTGTTATGATTGCTATAGATATAGGTTGTGTTATGGTTGCTATAGATACAGGTTGTGCTATGGTTGCTATAGATACAGGTTGTGCTATGGTTGCTATAGATACAGGTTGTGCTATGGTTGTTATAGATACAGGTTGTGCCATGGTTGCTATAGATACAGGTTGTGCTATGGTTGCTATAGATACAGGTTGTGCTATGGTTGTTATAGATACAGGTTGTGCCATGGTTGCTATAGATAGAGTTTGTGTCACGGTTGCTATAGATACAGGTGGTTCTATGGTTGCTATAAATACAGGTTGTGTCATGTTTGCTATAGATACAGGCTTTGCCATGGTTGCTATAGATAGAGGTTGTGTTATGGTTGCTATAGATACAGGTTGTGCTATGGTTGCTATAGATACAGGTTGAGCTGTGAGGTGATGCGTGTATTAATCCATTTTTAGTCTCATTAATGATATTTATCTTAATGTCTCTGTTTATGATTTATATTTACTATAATGTGCCTTCATCTCTGTGTTCACCATCTCCTCCTTTAACGCTGACACACTGTCTGACCCTAAATTGACCCTTTTATTACATTTAAGAACTGTAGAAACACCCACTACTCATTTCCTCTATGTGGATTTTTCCTAATGTGATCCTTAATATACAAACATGGAGATAAAAGGCATCATTTTTTAAACTTTTACACATTTTCAGGTATTAAAATGTCCAAATTTGACTTGTTTTTAATACGAATTTCAAAAATCAGCTTTCAAACACGTTGCTATATTCTTTATATTCTATAAAATAGTGAGTTTAAATGTCTCATTTCCCCATAAATAAATAGAATATACTCTTTATTAATGACTGATGGGGAATTTATGAATGTGAATTATGAGTCAGTATATGAACAGTATGTAAAGGGTTAAACTGCTTTATTTAACACTTTTAAATCATGTTTAAATGTCTTTTTTATTTTGTGATGTGTAGCTTTTCTGTTTTGATGAATTTTATGTTTTATATAAAGATTCAAAATAATATCAAGAATAATAAGAATGATGGAGTTAATTTTAATGGATGAAATCGACATAAAACTGGACATTTTTCCCTTTAATATGAATCTCATGTGAAGTTTTGCAGCAGTAAACAAACTTTTTTTTTTAATAACATTTTATTGACAATAATAATTCAGTACAAAAGCAGTTATAAATGTACATTACAAAGCAATGAACAGCAGCCAGGGGGGTTATTCAAATAAATCCAGTAAATAAAGACATACATTATATGTTTTGACAGCTTTCTTATGGATGTATTGTTCAGTTTCCCTTTGAAATGCCAAAAAACAGCTTTGAGTGACTAAATTTAGCTTTGTGTATATGATATTTCCCTAGTATTATTATTAGATTCATGACATACACTTCTTTCTGTTTTTTACTTTTGACATCATGGACACCAAAATGTACTTTTTGGTGTCCATTGAATAAATCTTCAATGTGACATGACATACTACTTCTCTCCAGAAGGTGGCAGTGGAGTGACAGTAACAGAACAGGTGCATCACAGTTTCAGGCTCAGACTCACACAGAGAACAGGTTCACACATAAATCTTTGCAGGGTAGTATCTATCAATCAGTTTATAAGACACTTCTCTCACTTTGTCTGTAATTAAGTATCTGTATGTTAGGTTCCATACATGGATCCAGTTCAAACCATCAACCATATTAGACCAGTACTGAACAACAGATGGGGTAGTGGTGATATCTGATGAGATGAAGCATATATGACCCACTGGTGTTAATGTGGGGTCTAAAGAGAGACAAACTAGCTTTCCAGCACCTCTTAATAGAGTTAGGATACCAGAGGGAACGGCATCCTAATTGCAAATTCATTTGGGGTAACAGGAACACCGTACGTTTGAAGGAATTCATAGTAATTTAGCAGATTTCCCACTCTCACTTCAGTGTACTTCCCGCCATTGAAGAGGAAACGTGTCACAGGAAGAGATGAGTGATGTCACAGTTCAGGGCGGGGTTATTATAGTTCACTCAAGCTAAACCCCAATAATCATTTTTTGTCAAATTTGTCAATATACCTTGGCAGGTAACCGGTACCATCCCTGATGGAGACGCAGAGAACACACTGAGTAGAGTCGAGTCAAGTCGAGCTGGAACTGTGTCGTGGAAAAGCGCCAAATGTGTGACGATGAATGAACCAGAGTCTGAGCTTCTGAGTTTGAGATGAATGGGCAGAGGTGGAAGAAGGAAGTCTGGATTTAATATGATGATCAAAGGACAGAGTGGAGTCAAACAGGATGCTAATGCGAGGGTGAGGGAAAGGTTGCAGATGTGCAGAGTGGATAGTTTAGGAAGGGAGGATTTGGAACCAATGAACACTACTTCAGTTTTAGAGGAGTTAAGTTATTGTGCATCCACGTTTACACAATAAGTCCTGTTGCCTGATTTTGTGGTCCATTACAACAGTTTGACACAGAGCATTTCTAAACAAACTGGTCAAACTCAGTCATGAGTAGCAAGAAAGAAGAAGTGGAGAAGTGGAGGTTATATGTTGTTAGCTTTTAGAAAATATCAATCATATGTGACTTTGAGCTATGAGCCAAATATAACAGCATGTAAGCACAAATCACAATGCCAGTAACTGCACTAAGACCCTGAGACGTATTAGACTCAGACCACCACCCATTAAACACGCGTGTCTTATGACCAAGAAGTGAGTCTACACAGGAAGTCGTTTGGTTTCTAGCAGTGTGATGATGATAAAGATAGAGACGCGAGAGCTTTTCTTTCTCTTTTAAGTCAGAAATAAAAAAAGTTATCACAGTATCAAAAAAACCCTCTGATCCTGCAATCTCAATATTCAGGTAGACGATATCAGTTACATGTTTATGTTCTCTTGAATTTACTTTTGAGTGTTTTCATAGATTTCTGCATCATGTTGATGGTGTACTGAGGAGACAGTTTGGTAGACATCATTTGTTGGCTGCTGAAGGCTTGTGTAGAGCTCATCTGGGTCATTGTGCTCCTATAAAAACAGATTATGTTGAACTCTGGTTGAAACACAGAGTCATTAGTGAAACATCTGCTTTTCAAGGTTCAAACACACTAAAACACTCTGATCAGAAAGTACATGACTCACCAACGGCCTGGGAGTTTCACACACAGGTAATCCAGATGTGTCTGTTCTTGAATGGTTTCTTTAAATAAGATCAAATATCAGAGTTAGTGACACACCAAATACACACACACACACACACACACACACACACACACACACACACACACACACACACACACACACACACACACACACACACCAGGCCTTCTGTGCTTTCCAACAAAACCATTTTAAAAGGTTTAAAGCTCTTAAGTCAGATTTTTTTTCACCTGCAATTAATTTTTCTGAAGATAAATCCAAAAAACAATTCCAGTAACAAAGATCAATAAATGCAGTAACACAACAACTTATTCCTGCTGCCAAACAGGTAGAAACCAGGCGGGTAGTTCTGGTCCTCTGAAATGAAGCCAACCAGGAAGTAACTTAGAGCTGCATTCTATCAAAAGGCCACCAGGGGGCGACCGTCTCTATACAAGTCAATGGAGAATTCACCAACTTCTCACTTGATTTCTAACCTCAGTAAACGTTTTCAAAATGTGTTTATGGTCTCAATCGCTAGTTTAAAGCCTTCTTCAATGCAGTATGATGTTCATTTGGGACATTTTGGCCTCCCTGATTTTATATTTGACGATAAAGCAGGGTATGCATTAGGGCGTGGCTACGTCCTGATTGACAGGTTGATTCCCCAATTTTCTCCAGATCCAGCCCTCGTAACCATAGTAACCTACCCGCTCTGCCCATGGCTCCGCCATAAAATATGACTATTAAAGTCTCTCACCTGTTATTTCTTCTTCTGTGGATACATTTCAGGATAACTCCAGTTATGATGATGAATACAATCACACCAATAACAGAACTGGCAATTGATGTTGTTTTGGACTCGTGAGCCTCTTCATCCTCTAAAAAACAAAAACTACTTGTCAGATAAATGTCACTGGAATTTTCTCAAATTGCAAAACAAAAAAAGATAAGATGCTTCTGTAATATTTGATTGCTGAAATCTGCAAGTCATTACTAATAAATGACCACGACATAGACCAAAACCAATGCAGGGTGTTACTGTGAGCACTAATGCTGTTCAAGCACAATGTTTCTGTTATAATTACTGCATGTTGTATAAGCATCATACTGTCATGTTAACAATATAACACAATGCAAAATAATCAATGTAAATTTAACCAAAGTATGAAGACAAATATATAACTTGTGTTTACCTTCCACAGTGATGTTAAGATGGAGAGTCACTGTATGTCCAGGATATAGACACTCACAGCTGTAGTTCCCACTGTCCTCTGGTGTTAAACTGGTCAGGTTAAGAAATATAATCTGATTCTCTTTCATGAGTCTGAACCTGGAGTCACATCCATGATTAAAGCCGTGTTCAATGTGATACGTCAGGTTACACTCTGGTCCTCTGATCCTCTCTGTGTTGATCTTACATGTTATAAGTGTGAGATTATTGGTTTCATTGGCGCATATTGGAGTGACATATGGTTCTCTCCCAGTGGTTTTCACATCAGTCACTGCAAACAAACAATCATAAAAGTCATTAAGAAATACAGAAAATATCTTAAAACCAAAGATGATTAGAAAACAATGTCAGTCTTCAATGATAAATAATAAAAAGTAGTTCCTGTACAGTACCTTGGCTGTTGTTATATGCAGGAAGCAGCAGAAGCAGAACGAACCACAGTTCACAAACACTCATGATGGTCAAGAAGTCTGATCAACAGTCTGAGTGCTGCTGTCAGTGAAGAGTTTAATATACTGAAGAGAGAAACTGATCTCTAAATAACTAAACCTCAAACTCTGTCAGACGTACGAGATGACGTCTCTTCTCTTTTGCTACAGGAAGTGCAAGACATGACTGCTTTTATAAATAGGCACTCTAAAAAGGTGAAACAGAGAACAATACAAAATAAAAGTAGGTCAGACCTTCAAGCATCAGGTCTTCAGTTATGTGATCAGTGTACTGGAGCTAGATCCACTAATAATAAGCTAATACAAAACACTGCCTGCTTTATGTCTGACAGTATCTTACCTACACTTCAGTCAGGATATTATATCATTTCACGCTGCTTCAACTGACATGTTTGCTTTTGTGGTCACATTTTTAGAGGCCTGTGCATGAGATGCAGACAGCGAGCAGCATGTTCTTACCGCATTGTACGTGATACGGAAACCACTGTGTCATCTTCATACTTCAGTGTTTTAACACTTGAAGTGAGGCAGAGGACAAATGATCTTCATTTTGGAGACTAGTTTATACATTTGGCAGACATCATTTAAACAACAGCAAGGAAGAAACTATTTTGTTTGTGTAAAGTAAGAATAAATATGTGTTCTGAGTTTGACATACCACAGAAAAGTGTGTTGTTTACCACCCTGCCAAATTCGAATGAGTAAAGAAATCACCAAATATCTGAAATGAGGCTTCAAAGTTGTGTAAAACTTTTTCTCTACTACCAAAGGCTGTGGGCGTTCCCGCCGAGTCCGCTGAAGCCCCGCCTCCTACCTGTCAATCAAAGTCACCACCTCGACCCGAAACATGAACGCTACGTCTGAGAGCTTTCTCTTGCTAGCTCAGCCGTTAGCTTAGCGGCTAGCTCGGCGGCTAATATGTTGGCTAGCTTGGCGGCTAACTCGGCTGCTAGCTCGGTGGCTAACGCGGCTGCTCGTTTGGCGGCTAGCTCGACGGCTAACTCAGCTAACTGGCTAACTGTAGACTGTAGTAGTAGTAATGTGTGCTGAATGTATTTATACCTCTACAGCAGCAGGGGCGGGTTTATGCTAATCACTAAATCCTGAACACAGAAATCTTGAAACACAGTTTGTGAAGCCTAGCTCCACAATTCAAATCTAAATGGTTGACTATGGATCACAAGTATACAGTCCTGACTATTATGGTCATATTCCAATAAGTTATGATCAGTATTGTACAATTTGTGACCCTAAGATCAAAAGTCTTCTCTCTGTATAGTTTCTACTACAGTATTTAGCACAAACTAAGAGAATCAGGAAATGACCTCAGATTTTGTGATGTTTTCCAGAAAGGATCTGAGATACATGACTCATAACAAAGAAGGAGTTATGTGTTACATTCTTTATTGTATTTGTTGATTTTGTGGTCCATTACAACAGTTTGACACAGAGCATTTCTAAACAAACTGGTCAAACTCAGTCATGAGTAGCAAGAAAGAAGAAGTGGAGAAGTGGAGGTTATATGTTGTTAGCTTTTAGAAAATATCAATCATATGTGACTTTGAGCTATGAGCCAAATATAACAGCATGTAAGCACAAATCACAATGCCAGTAACTGCACTAAGACCCTGAGCTGTATTAGACTCAGACCACCACCCATTAACCACGCGTGTCTTATTACCAAGAAGTGAATCTACACAGGAAGTAGTTTGGTTTCTAGCAGTGTGATGATGATAAAGTGTCAGGTTCAGGCAACCTAAAACATTCAAATATCAGACAAAGGAAGACAAGACACAGGGTTAGAGTTTTTACTTGCAAGGAGACACGGAGAGATATGCTCAGTACACATCTCCTTCCGCTCTGGGGCATATCTCTCGAACCTTTGCTATTTATTAGATTTAGGGAAGTTCCTGGTTACATAATCGTTGTTGCGCTAAAGGATGGGGGTCACATAGCAACAACGTAATCAAGACTAACATCTTTGCATATTAACATATCAGCTTCTTTGCACATGTTGTCTTCCTCTCGTCAGACGGCTCTTTCGTAAGATTGGTTCCGCTTTCTCTTTGAAGTCTAGCGCGGCTCCTGTTTCGCAACGACAACTCAGACTTCTGCAAGTCATCCATCTCCAGTCACGTACGCACTTACAGAAGTTCCTGAAAAGCAACTCAAACATACAGCATAATAATAATACTCTAAACAGTTGCAATAGAAGAGCAAGAGCTTTTCTTTCTCTTTTAAGTCAGAAATAAAAAAGTATCAAAAAAACCCTCTGATCCTGCAATCTCAATATTCAGGTAGACGACATCAGTTACATGTTTATGTCCTCTTGAATTTACTTTCGAGTGTTTTCATAGATTTCTGCGTCATGTTGATGGTGTACTTAGGAGACAGTTTGGTAGACATGATTTGTTGGCTGCTGAAAGCTTGTGTAGCGCTCATCTGGGTCATTGTGCTCCTATAAAAACAGATTATGTTGAACTCTGGTTGAAACACGAAGTCATTAGTGAAACATCTGCTTTTCAAGGTTCAAACACACTAAAACACTCTGATCAGAAAGTACATGACTCACCAACGGCCTGGGAGTTTCACACGCAGGTAATCCAGATGTGTCTGTTCTTGACCTGTTTCTTTAAATAAGATCAAATATCAGAGTTAGTGACACACCAAATACACACACACACACACACACACACACACACACACACACACACACACATACACACAGAAGGCCTTCTGTGCTTTCCAACAAAACCATTTTAAAAGGTTTAAAGCTCTTAAGTCAGATTTTTTTTCACCTGCAATTAAATTTTTCTGAAGATAAATCCAAAAACAATTCCAGTAACAAAGATCAATAAATGCAGTAACACAACAACTTATTCCTGCTGCCAAACAGGTAGAAACCAGGCGGGGAGTTCTGGTCCTCTGAAATGAAGCCAACCCGGAAGTAACTTAGAGCTGCATTCTATCAAAAGGCCACCAGGGGGCGACCGTCTCTATACAAGTCAATGGAGAATTCACCAACTTCTCACTTGATTTCTAACCTCAGTAAACGTTTTCAAAATGTGTTTATGGTCTCAATCGCTAGTTTAAAGCCTTCTTCAATGCAGTATGATGTTCATTTGGGACATTTTGGCCTCCCTGATTTTATATGTGACGATAAAGCTGGGTATACATTAGGGCGTGGCTACGTCCTGATTGACAGGTTGATTGACCAATATCCGCGAGATCCAGCCCTCGTAACCATAACAACCTACCCGCTCCGCCCATGGCTCCGCCTCATGCCCATATAAAAATATAAAATATGACTATTAACGTCTCTCACCTGTTATTATTTCTTCTGTGGATACATTTCAAGATAAGTCCAGTTATGATGATGAATACAGTCACAGCAAGAAAAATACTGGTAAGTTCGGAAATTGGTGTTTCGCTGTACTCGTGAGCCTCTTCATCCTCTAAAAAGCAAAAACTACTTGTCAGATAAATGTCACTGGAATTTTCTCTAATTGCAAAACAAAAAAAGATAAGATGCTTCTGTAATATTTGATTGTTGAAATCTGCAAGTCATTACTAATAAATGACCACGACATAGACCAAAACCAATGCAGGGTGTTACTGTGAGCACTAATGCTGTTCAAGCACAACGTTTCTGTTATAATTACTGCATGTTGTATAAGCATCATACTGTCATGTTAACAATATAACACAATGCAAAATAATCAATGTAAATTTAACCAAAGTATGAAGACAAATATATAACTTGTGTTTACCTTCCACAGTGATGTTAAGATGGAGAGTCTCTGTTTGTCCAGGATATACACACTCACAGATGTAGTTCCCACTGTCCTCTGGTGTTAAACTGGTCAGGTGAAGAAATATAGTCTGATTCTCTTTCATGAGTCTGAACCTGGAGTCACATCCATGATTAAAGCCGTGTTCAACGCTATACATCAGGGAACACCCTGGTCCTCTGATCCTCTCTGTGTTGATCTTACATGTTATAAGTGTGAGATTATTGGTTTCATTGGCGCATATTGGAGCGACATATGGTTCTCTCCCAGTGGTTTTCACATCAGGCACTGCAAACAAACAATCATAAAAGTCATTATGAAATATAGAAAATATCTTTAAACCAAAGATGATTAGAAAACAACGTCAGTCTTCAATGATAAATAATAAAAAGTAGTTCCTGTACAGTACCTTGGCTGTTGTTATATGCAGGAAGCAGCAGAAGCAGAACGAACCACAGTTCACAAACACTCATGATGGTCAAGAGGGCTGATCAACAGTCTGAGTGCTGCTGTCAGTGAAGAGTTTAATATACTGAAGAGAGAAACTGATCTTTAAATACCTAAACCTCAAACTCTGTCAGATGTACGAGATGACGTCTCTTCTCTTTTGCTAAAGGAAGTGCAAGACATGACTGCTTTTATAAATAGGCACTCTAAAAAGGTGAAACAGAGTACAATACAAAATAAAAGTAGGTGAGACCTTCAAACATCAGGTCTTCAGTTATGTGATCAGTGTACTGGAGCTAGATCCACTAATAATAAGCTAATACAAAACACTGCCTGCTTTATGTCTGACAGTATCTTACCTACACTTCAGTCAGGATATTATATCATTTCACGCTGCTTCAACTGACATGTTTGCTTTTGTGGTCACATTTTTAGAGACCTGTGCATGACATAAAGACAGCGAGCACCTGAAACATGGACGCTACGTCTGAGAGCTTTCTGCCGCTAGCTCGGCAGCTAACTCGGTGGCGAGCCCGGCGGCTTACTCTGCTGCTAGCTCGCTGGCGAACTCAGCAGCTAACTCAGCTGATAGCCCGGCGGCTAACTCGGCGGGTAGCTCGGCGGCTAACTCGGCTGCTAGCTCGGTGGCTAACTCGGCTGCTAGCTCGGCGGCTAACTCGTCTGCTAACTCGGCGGCTAACTCGGCTAACTGGCTAACTGTAGACTGTAGTAGTAGTAGTGTGTGCTGAATGTATTTATACCTCTACAGCAGCAGGGACGGGTTTATGCTAATCACTAAATCCTGAACACAGAAATGTTGAAACACAGTTTGTGAAGCCTAGCTCCACAATTCAAATCTAAATGGTTGAAATGCTTTTTACACCTCTTTTAGAAATACATTTATGACCTATTTAATGTGTTTAGAAGAAAATGTCTGAATTCACTTACACTGTCTTTAAGCATTTGGGATATTGTTGATCACAAGTATACAGTCCTGACTATTATGGTCATATTCCAATAAGTTATGATCAGTATTGTACAATTTGTGACCCTAAGATCAAAAGTCTTCTCTCTGTATAGTTTCTACTACAGTATTTAGCACAAACTAAGAGAATCAGGAAATGACCTCAGATTTTGTGATGTTTTCCAGAAAGGATCTGAGATACATGACTCATAACAAAGAAGGAGTTATGTGTTACATTCTTTATTGTATTTGTTGATTTTGTGGTCCATTACAACAGTTTGACACAGAGCATTTCTAAACAAACTGGTCAAACTCAGTCATGAGTAGCAAGAAAGAAGAAGTGGAGAAGTGGAGGTTATATGTTGTTAGCTTTTAGAAAATATCAATCATATGTGACTTTGAGCTATGAGCCAAATATAACAGCATGTAAGCAGAAATCACAATGCCAGTAACTGCACTGAGACCCTGAGCTGTATTAGACTCAGACCACCACCCATTAAACACGTCTTATGACCAAGAAGTTAGTCTACACAGGAAGTCGTCTGGTTTCTAGCAGTGTGGTGATGATAAAGATAGAGAGGCGAGAACTTTTCTTTTTTTAGTAAAAACGTTTTCAGTGTCAGCATTATTTCATCTTGTACAGCTTCTACTAATCAAGACTTTCCTCCTAAAACCTGAAACAAGAAAACTAAGACTACAACTACAGAAACACTAAAACTACTTCATCACTTGTTAAACTAAAACTAGTCAATGCCTTCAAAATAAAACTAAACTAAAACAACTTCATCATTTGTTAAACTCAGTGAAACTAAACTGAAAAACTAAATAAAAATAAAACCTAGTGAACATTTCTGAACTATAATAACTGTGATTATCTCTCCTTCAGGTTCCACCTCAGACTGAAGAAGTTTACGTCTTGATGTTGATCATTATTTTTGCTTTCATGTGAAGAGAATCGAGTCTCGTGATCCACTGTTTCATTTCTCATTTCGACGGCTGATAAACAGGTGATTGGTCAACATGCGGTTAGTATGGATCAACTGAGCAGAATAAAAAACAGGAAGAGAAAGAAACAGCTGCAATAAAATAGAAACAATCGTAAAAACAGCCAAAGTCTTCTCGACTCTGGCTTTGCTATAGATACAGGTTGTGTTATGGTTGCTATAGATACAGGTTGTGCTATGGTTGCTATAGATACAGGTTGTGTTATGGTTGCTATAGATACAGGTTATGTTATGGTTGCTATAGATACAGGTTGTGTTATGGTTGCTATAGATACAGGTTCTATGGTTGCTATAGATACAGGTTGTGCTATGTTTGCTATAGATACAAGTTGTGTTATGGTTGCTATAGATACAGGTTGTTCTATGGTTGCTATAGATACAGGTTGTGCTATGACTGCTATATATACAGATTGTGTTATGGTTGCTATAGTTACAGGTTGTATTATGGTTGCTATAGATACAGGTTATGTTATGGTTGCTATAGAAACAGGTTGTGCTATGGTTGCTATAGATACAGGTTGTTCTATGGTTGCTATAGATACAAGTTGTGTCATGGTTGCTATAGATACAGGTTGTGTTATGGTTGCTATAGATACAGGTTGTTCTATGGTTACTATAGATACAGGTTGTGCTATGACTGCTATATATACAAGTTGTGTTATGGTTGCTATAGTTACAGGTTGTATTATGGTTGCTATAGATACAGGTTATGTTATGGTTGCTATAGAAACAGGTTGTGCTATGGTTGCTATAGATACAGGTTGTTCTAGGGTTGCTATAGATACAAGTTGTGTCATGGTTGCTATAGATAGAGGTTGTGTTATGGTTGCTATAGATACAGGTTGTTCTATGGTTGCTATAGATACAGGTTGTGTTATGGTTGCTATAGATACAGGTTGTGTTATGGTTGCCATAGATACAGGTTGCGTTATGGTTGCTATACATACAGGTTGTGTTATGGTTGCTATAGATACAGGTTGTGCTATGGTGCTGAGGGCCTCACTGGTGACTTACCCCCCCCCCCCTACTTTGGTGATGGTGTCCTATTGTAGGTAGTGCCACCCCCCTCCACTCCTTTCTTTTGGCTTTGTCCTTGTGTGTGTGTGTGTGTGTGTGTTTTTGGTGTGCTTCATGTGGATTTGTGGTGCTGCCTTTAGCTGATGCCCCTCACTCCCCCTGCACTCACGGTAACCATAGTGGCCCCAGCCCTGGAGGAAGCCCTGTTCTGCCCTTGGTATTAATTTAAAAAACTCAATTTTAGGGTAAAAACAAAAATCCTGTTGTTTAACTATTTAAATAAACTTTTGTATATTTTTTGTATTTGAAACCACGTCTCTTGCCTTCTCAGTATAACGAACTTGTGTTGCCTTTGGGTTTAGTTTATTTAGTTCTATTCACATTTTTTATTTTTTTATTTTCCCCGGGTTAAACCCTGGGGTGGCGTTGTCGGTTTTGGTCAGCCTTTTGCTTTTGAGTTTAACTATACAAGTACCCCCCCTCGCTTGCCACATAAACAAACTGGTCAAACTCAGTCATGAGTAGCAAGAAAGAAGTGAAGTGGAGAAGTGGAATTATATGTTGTGACTTTGAGCTATGAGCCAAATATAACAGCATGTAAGCACAAATCACAATGCCAGTAACTGCACTAAGACCCTGAGCTATATTAGACTCAGACCACCACCCATTAAACACGTCTTATGACCAAGAAGTGAGTCTAAACAGGAAGTCGTCTGGTTTCTAGCAGTGTGATGATGATAAAGACAGAGAGGCGAGAGCTTTTCTTTTTTTAGTAAAAAAGTGTTCAGTGTCAGCATTATTTCATCTTGTACAGCTTCTACTAATCAAGACTTTCCTCCTAAAACCTGAAACAAGAAAACTAAGACTACAACTACAGAAACACTAAAACTACTTCATCAATAAACTCACTCAAACTAGTCAGTTCCTTCAAAATAAAACTCAGTAAAACTAAACTGAAAAACTAGATAAAAATAAAACCTAGTGAACATTTCTGAACTATAATAACTGTGATTATCTCTCCTTCAGGTTCCACCTCAGACTGAAGAAGTTTACGTCTTGATGTTGATCATTATTTTTGCTTTCATGTGAAGAGAATCGAGTCTCGTGATCCACTGTTTCATTTCTCATTTCGACGGCTGATAAACAGGTGATTGGTCAACATGCGGTTAGTATGGATCAACTGAGCAGAATAAAAAACAGGAAGAGAAAGAAACAGCTGCAATAAAATAGAAACAATCGTAAAAACAGCCAAAGTCTTCTCGACTCTGGCTTTGCTATAGATACAGGTTGTGTTATGGTTGCTATAGATACAGGTTGTGTTATGGTTGCTATAGATACAGGTTGTGCTATTGTTGCTATAGTTACAGGTTGTGCTATGGTTGCTATAGATACACGTTGTGTTATGGTTGCTATAGATACAGGTTATGTTATGGTTGCTATAGATACAGGTTGTGTTATGGTTGCTATAGATACAGGTTCTATGGTTGCTATAGATACAGGTTGTGCTAGGGTTGCTATAGATACAGGTTGTGCTATGGTTGCTATAGATACAGGTTGTGCTGTGGTTGCTATAGATGCAGGTTGTGTTATGATTGCTATAGATGCAGGTTGCGTTATGGTTGCTATAGATACAGGTTGTGTTATGGTTGCTATAGATACAGGTTGTGCTATGGTTGCTATAGATACAAGTTGTGCTATGGTTGCTATAGATACAGGTTGTGTCATGGTTGCTAAAGATACAGGATGTGCTAGGGTTGCTATAGATACAGGTTGTGCTATGGTTGCTATAGATAAAGGCTGTTCTATGGTTGCTATAGATACAGGTTGTGTTATGGTTGCTAGTAAAGATACAGGTTGTGCCATGGTTGCTATAGACACAGGTTGTGCTATAGTTGCTATAAATACAGGTTCTGCTATGGTTGCTATAGATACAGGTTGTGTTATGGTTGCTATAGATGCAGGTTGTGTTATGGTTGCTATAGATACAGGTTGTGCTTTGTTTACTATAGATACAGGTTGGGCTATGGTTGCTATAGATACAGGTTGTGTTATGGATTCTATAGATACAGGTTGTGCTATGGTTTCTATAGATACAGGTTGTGTTATGATTGCTATAGATGCAGGTTGTGCTATGGTTGCTATAGATACAAGTTGTGCCATGGTTGCTATAGATACAAGTTGTGTTATGGTTGCTATAGATGCAGGTTGCGTTATCGTTGCTATAGATACAGGTTGTGTTATGGTTGCTATAGATACAGGTTGTGCCATGGTTGCTATAGATACAGGTTGTTCTATGGTTGCTATAGATACAGGTTGTGTCATGGTTGCTATAGATACAGGTTGTGTTATGGTTGCTATAGATACAGGTTGTGCTCTGGTTGCTATACATACAGGTTGTGCCATGGTTGCTATAGATACAGGTGTTTCTATGGTTGCTATAGATACAGGTTGTGTCATGGTTGCTATAGATACAGGTTGTTCTATATGGTTGCTATAGATACAGGTTGTGTCATGGTTGCTATAGATACAGGTTGATCTATGGTTGCTATAGATACAGGTTGTTCTATATGGTTGCTATAGATACAGGTTGCGCTATGGTTGCAATAGATACAGGTTGTGTTATGGTTGCTATAGATACAGGTTGTGCCATGGTTGCTATAGATACAGGTTGTGCTATTGTTGCTATAGATACAGGTTGTGCTATTGTTGTTATAGATACAGGTTGTGCTATGGTTGCTATAGATAAAGGTTATGTTATGGTTGCTATAGATACAGGTTGTGCTATGGTTACTATAGATACAGGTTGGGCTATGGTTGCTATAGATACAGGTTGTGTTAAGGATTCTATAGATACAGGTTGTGCTATGGTTTCTATAGATACAGGTTGTGTTATGATTGCTATAGATGCAGGTTGTGCTATGGTTGCTATAGATACAAGTTGTGCCATGGTTGCTATAGATACAGGTTGCGCTATGGTTGCAATAGATACAGGTTGTGTTATGGTTGCTATAGATACAGGTTGTGCTATGCTTGCTATAGATACAAGTTGTGTTATGGTTGCTATAGATACAGGTTGTTCTATGGTTGCTATAGATACAGGTTGTGCTATGACTGCTATATATACAGGTTGTGCTATGGTTACTATAGTTACAGGATGTTCTATGGTTGCTATAGATACAGGTTGTGTTATGGTTACTATAGATACAGGAAGTTCTATGGTTGCTATAGATACAGGTTGTGTTATGGTTACTATAGATACAGGATGTTCTATGGTTGTTATAGATACAGGTTGTGCTATGGTTGCTATAGATACAGGTTGTGTTATGGTTGCTATAGATACAGGTTGTGCTATGGTTGCTATAGATACAGGTTGTGCTATGGTTGCTATAGATACAAGTTGTGTTATGGTTACTATAGATACAGGTTGTGTTATGGTTGCTATAGATACAGGTTGTGTTATGGTTACTATAGATACAGGTTGTGCTATGGTTGCTACAGATACAGGTTGTGTTATGGTTGCTATAGTTACAGGTTGTGTTATGGTTGCTATAGATACAGGTGGTGTTATGGTTGCTATTGATACAGGTTGTGTTATCTCGGCTGCTAGCTTGGTGGCTAACTCAGCTGCTAGCAAGGTGTCTAACTCGACTGCTAGCTCGGCGGCTAACTCGGCTGCTAACTCAGCGGCTAACTCAGCTGCTAACTCAGTGGCTAACTCAGCTATCTGGCTAACTGTAGACTGTAGTAGTAGTAGTGTGTGCTGAATGTATTTATACCTCTACAGCAGCAGGGGCGGGTTTATGCTAATCACTAAATCCTGAACACAGAAATCTTGAAACACAGTTTGTGAAGCCTAGCTCCACAATTCAAATCTAAATGGTTGACAATGGATCACAAGTATACAGTCCTGACAATTATGGTCATATTCCAATAAGTTATGATCAGTAGTGTACAATTTGTGACCCTAAGATCAAAAGTCTTCTCTCTGTATAGTTTCTACTACAGTATTTAGCACAAACTAAGAGAATCAGGAAATGACCTCAGATTTTGTGATGTTTTCCAGAAAGGATCTGAGATACATGACTCATAACAAAGGAGTTATGTGTTACATTCTTTATTGTATTTGTTGATTTTGTGGTCCATTACAACAGTTTGACACAGAGCATTTCTAAACAAACTGGTCAAACTCAGTCATGAGTAGCAAGAAAGAAGAAGTGGAGAAGTGGAGGTTATATGTTGTTAGTTTTTAGAAAATATCAATCATATGTGACTTTGAGCTATGAGCCAAATATAACAGCATGTAAGCAGAAATCACAATGCCAGTAACTGCACTAAGACCCTGAGCTGTATTAGACTCAGACCACCACCCATTAACCACGCGTGTCTTATGACCAAGAAGTGAGTCTACACAGGAAGTCGTCTGGTTTCTAGCAGTGTGATGATGATAAAGACAGAGAGGCGAGAGCTTTTCCTTTTTTAGTAAAAAAGTGTTCAGTGTCAGCATTATTTCATCTTGTACAGCTTCTACTAATCAAGACTTTCCTCCTAAAACCTGAAACAAGAAAACTAAGACTACAACTACAGAAACACTAAAACTACCAAAACTACTTCATCACTTGTTAAACTGACTAAAACTAGTCAATTCCTTCAAAATAAAACCAATCTAAAACTAGTCAATGCCTTCAAAATTAAACCAAACTAAAACTAGTCAATTCCTTCAAAATAAAACTCAGTAAAACTAAACTGAAAAACTAAATAAAATTGGTGATTGATGAACATGAGGTTAGTTTGGATCAACTGAGCAGAATAAAAAACAGGAAGAGAAAGAAACAGCTGCAATAAAATAAAAAAAATCATGGTTGTGCTATGGTTGCTATAGATACAGGTTGTGCTATGGTTGCTATAGATACAGGTTGTGCTGTGGTTGCTATAGATACAGGTTGTGTTATGATTGCTATAGATGCAGGTTGCGTTATGGTTGCTATAGATACAGGTTGTGTTATGGTTGCTATAGATACAGGTTGTGCTATGGTTGCTATCGATACAAGTTGTGCTATGGTTGCTATAGATACAGGTTGTGTCATGGTTGCTAAAGATACAGGATGTGCTAGGGTTGCTATAGATACAGGTTGTGCTATGGTTGCTATAGATAAAGGCTGTTCTATGGTTGCTATAGATACAGGTTGTGTTATGGTTGCTAGTAAAGATACAGGTTGTGCCATGGTTGCTATAGACACAGGTTGTGCTATAGTTGCTATAAATACAGGTTCTGCTATGGTTGCTATAGATACAGGTTGTGTTATGGTTGCTATAGATGCAGGTTGTGTTATGGTTGCTATAGATACAGGTTGTGCTTTGTTTACTATAGATACAGGTTGGGCTATGGTTGCTATAGATACAGGTTGTGTTATGGATTCTATAGATACAGGTTGTGCTATGGTTTCTATAGATACAGGTTGTGTTATGATTGCTATAGATGCAGGTTGTGCTATGGTTGCTATAGATACAAGTTGTGCCATGGTTGCTATAGAAACAAGTTGTGTTATGGTTGCTATAGATGCAGGTTGCGTTATCGTTGCTATAGATACAGGTTGTGTTATGGTTGCTATAGATACAGGTTGTGCCATGGTTGCTATAGATACAGGTGGTTCTATGGTTGCTATAGATACAGGTTGTGTCATGGTTGCTATAGATACAGGTTGTGTTATGGTTGCTATAGATACAGGTTGTGCTCTGGTTGCTATACATACAGGTTGTGCCATGGTTGCTATAGATACAGGTGTTTCTATGGTTGCTATAGATACAGGTTGTGTCATGGTTGCTATAGATACAGGTTGTTCTATATGGTTGCTATAGATACAGGTTGTGTCATGGTTGCTATAGATACAGGTTGATCTATGGTTGCTATAGATACAGGTTGTTCTATATGGTTGCTATAGATACAGGTTGCGCTATGGTTGCAATAGATACAGGTTGTGTTATGGTTGCTATAGATACAGGTTGTGCCATGGTTGCTATAGATACAGGTTGTGCTATTGTTGCTATAGATACAGGTTGTGCTATTGTTGTTATAGATACAGGTTGTGCTATGGTTGCTATAGATAAAGGTTATGTTATGGTTGCTATAGATACAGGTTGTGCTATGGTTACTATAGATACAGGTTGGGCTATGGTTGCTATAGATACAGGTTGTGTTAAGGATTCTATAGATACAGGTTGTGCTATGGTTTCTATAGATACAGGTTGTGTTATGATTGCTATAGATGCAGGTTGTGCTATGGTTGCTATAGATACAAGTTGTGCCATGGTTGCTATAGATACAAGTTGTGTTATGGTTACTATAGATGCAGGTTGCGTTATCGTTGCTATAGATACAGGTTGTGTTATGGTTGCTATAGATACAGGTTGTGCTATGGTTGCTATATATACAGGTTGTGCCATGGTTGCTATAGATACAGGTTGTTCCATGGTTGCTATAGATACAGGTTGTGTCATGGTTGCTATAGATACAGGTTGTGTTATGGTTGCTATAGATACAGGTTGTGCTATGGTTGCTATACATACAGGTTGTGCCATGGTTGCTATAGATACAGGTGTTTCTATGGTTGCTATAGATACAGGTTGTGTCATGGTTGCTATAGATACAGGTTGTTCTATATGGTTGCTATAGATACAGGTTGTGTCATGGTTGCTATAGATACAGGTTGATCTATGGTTGCTATAGATACAGGTTGTTCTATATGGTTGCTATAGATACAGGTTGCGCTATGGTTGCAATAGATACAGGTTGTGTTATGGTTGCTATAGATACAGGTTGTGCCATGGTTGCTATAGATACAGGTTGTGCTATTGTTGCTATAGATACAGGTTGTGCTATTGTTGTTATAGATACAGGTTGTGCTATGGTTGCTATAGATAAAGGTTATGTTATGGTTGCTATAGATACAGGTTGTGCTATGGTTACTATAGATACAGGTTGGGCTATGGTTGCTATAGATACAGGTTGTGTTAAGGATTCTATAGATACAGGTTGTGCTATGGTTTCTATAGATACAGGTTGTGTTATGATTGCTATAGATGCAGGTTGTGCTATGGTTGCTATAGATACAAGTTGTGCCATGGTTGCTATAGATACAAGTTGTGTTATGGTTACTATAGATGCAGGTTGCGTTATCGTTGCTATAGATACAGGTTGTGTTATGGTTGCTATAGATACAGGTTGTGCTATGGTTGCTATATATACAGGTTGTGCCATGGTTGCTATAGATACAGGTGGTTCCATGGTTGCTATAGATACAGGTTGTGTCATGGTTGCTATAGATACAGGTTGTGTTATGGTTGCTATAGATACAGGTTGTGCTATGGTTGCTATACATACAGGTTGTGCCATGGTTGCTATAGATACAGGTGTTTCTATGGTTGCTATAGATACAGGTTGTGTCATGGTTGCTATAGATACAGGTTGTTCTATATGGTTGCTATAGATACAGGTTGTGTCATGGTTGCTATAGATACAGGTTGATCTATGGTTGCTATAGATACAGGTTGTTCTATATGGTTGCTATAGATACAGGTTGCGCTATGGTTGCAATAGATACAGGTTGTGTTATGGTTGCTATAGATACAGGTTGTGCCATGGTTGCTATAGATACAGGTTGTGCTATTGTTGCTATAGATACAGGTTGTGCTATTGTTGTTATAGATACAGGTTGTGCTATGGTTGCTATAGATAAAGGTTATGTTATGGTTGCTATAGATACAGGTTGTGCTATGGTTACTATAGATACAGGTTGTGCTATGGTTGCTATAGATACAGGTTGTGTTATGGTTGCTATAGATACAGGTTGTGTTATGGTTGCTATTGATACAGGTTGTGCTATGGTTACTATAGATACAGGTTGTGCTATGGTTGCTATAGATACAGGTTTTGTTATGGTTGCTATAGATACAGGTTGTGTTATGGTTGCTATAGATACAGGTTGTGCTATGATTGCTATAGATACAGGTTGTGCCATGGTTGCTATAGATACAGGTGGTTCTATGGTTGCTATAGATACAGGTTGTGTCATGGTTGCTATAGATACAGGTTGTTCTATATGGTTGCTATAGATACAGGTTGCGCTATGGTTGCAATAGATACAGGTTGTGTTATGGTTGCTATAGATACAGGTTGTGCCATGGTTGCTATAGATACAGGTTGTGCTATTGTTGCTATAGATACAGGTTGTGCCATGGTTGCTATAGATACAGGTTGTTCTATGGTTGCTATAGATGCAGGTTGTGCCATGGTTGCTATAGATACAGGTTGTGCTATGGTTGCTATAGATGCAGTGAGGTGATGTGTGTATTAATCCATCTTTAGTCTCATTAATGATATTTATCTTAATGTCTCTGTTTATGATTTATATTTACTATAATCTGCCTTCATCTCTGTGTTCACCATCTCCTCCTTTAACCCTGACACACTGTCTGACCCTAAATTGACCTTTTTGTTTTACATTTAAGATCTATAAAAACACCCACTACTCACTTCCTCTATGTGGATTTTTCCTAATATGATCCTGAATATACAAACATGGAGATAAAAGGCATCTTTTTTAAATCTATTTTGCAGCTGATTCATATTTTCATGTATTAAAATGTCCAAATTTGACTTGTTTTTAATACAAAATTCAAAAACCAGCTTTCAAACACGTTGCTGTATTCTTTATATTCTATAAAATAGTGAGTTTAAATGTCTCTTTTCCCCATAAATAAATAGAATATACTCTTTATTAATGACTGATGAGGTATTTATGAATGTGAATTCGTGCAGACTGTTTATGAGTCAGTATATGAACAGTATGTAAAGGGTTAAACTGCTTTATTTAACACTTTTAAATCATGTTTAAATGTCTTTTTTATTTTGTGATGTGTAGCTTTTTATATTCTATTTTGATGCATTTTATGTTTTATATAAAGATTCAAAATAATATTAAGAATAATTAAAATGATGGAGTTGCTGTTAATGGATGAAATAGACATAAAACAGGAGATTTTTCCCTTTAATATGACTCTTATGTGAAGTTTTGCAGAGTAAACAAACATTTCTTATTTACTGTTAATAAAATGACGTCGTGCTGATTTCTGGGAAGTGATACCGTGATGCCTTCAGGGACCTTCTGGAAATTGTCATACTCTGAAAGCACAGGAGAGAAAACTGCTTCATTTTAAACATTTTAACTACATATAATACTTAATATGAGGAGAAAAAAGTTAAAAACAGTAAAAGGTAGAAGTGGAAAATCATATTAACAAAACAAAAACAAACAAACAAAAAACAGTTTGATCACGTTTAAATAAAAATAGTACCAATAAAAGTTTCTCTGAATTAAAGCCACAATATAAATATAAACAATAAAAACTAAATATATGCTTTATATGTGTGTATGCATTGTGAGGTGAAGTCAGTTTAGTTTTTATTTCATCCGTAAAGAACCCGGTGTTTCTTGGAGTTTCACATTTCCGAGCTATAGATGAGCACCTGAAGGCAGCACCGTTACAACAGTTCACGTCTGAAAGCTTCCGGTTGTTTGTCTGTAAACTGCGACTAAAGATCAGGTAAAGTCTCCTAAACTCCGCCAAACATTCACATTAAAGCTTATTAACATGATCAGAGAGCTGAAGTTCACCTTTAATCTGATTTATTATCGATTAGCTGATCAATAATATTCACGCTGCGTCACAGACGTATTTCCTCATCGGACTCCGTTTTATTACAGAAAGAAAATTATATGATTAAATGTTTCAGATTTCAGTTTGAAGATTAAATTAAAACAGCAGTAACAGCAGCAGCTTCGTGTTTAATGAGACAAAGTTTATCATAGTTATTTAATGTGCTGAATCCTGTTTATACTGATTATTAACACATGTCTTCAAAACGCAAAGATCAATAAATGTTGGTAAGATGATGAATCCATAAATCAGTTAAACTAGATTTAAAAGCAGCATCAGGTTTGTTAAAATGTACATTTAATATTTTTGTTGGTTTTATATCATTTAAATGACATTTAAACCATTTTATACCAAAAGTAAGACTGAATGCTCCTGAAAATGTCAAATGGTGTAACCACAAAAGAATGATAGATATTAAATATGCTATCACCTACAGTGTATTTAAGTGGACTTATACTAATTATGACTTTATTTAAAACATGTAAACTTGACTATGACATTTTAAAAAGTGGTTCCCAAAGTGGGGCGCGCGCCCCCTAGAGGGGGCGTGGTACGGCTGCAGGGCTGTGTTATGGTTGCTATAGATACAGGTTGTTGGAGGCTCCATGTAAACTGAATACTAACCATACTAACACAGTTTAATAACCTGTTACTCTGAAAATAAAGACACTGATAAGGTGGTTTGTTATTTTATGATTTACTTTTTATTCTAAAAGAAGTTGTAGTTTATTACAGATTACGTTTATTTGTTTAAAAAAAGTTGCAGTTTGTATTAATTATTAAACCGCAATGGAGTTTGAATGGGGGGTTCATTATGAACAGGATTTAATTACAGCACTTAATAAACTTCTAATGTGCTTCCAGTGTTCAGTGAGTCACAGTTATTTAAAGTAGGAAGGAAGGAAGGAAGACAGGAAGGATGGAAGGAAGGGAGGAAGAGAGGAAGGAAGGAAGGAAGAGAAGAAGGAAGGAAGGAAGGAAGGAAGAGAGGGAAGGGAGGAAGAGAGGAAAGAAGGGAGGGAGGAAGAGAGAGAGGAAAGAAGGAAGGAAGAGAGGAAAGAAAGAAAGAAGGGAGGAAGAGAGAGAGGAAGGAAGGAAGAGAAGAAAGAAGGAAGAGAGAAAGAAAGGAAGGAAGAGATGAAGGAAGGAAGGAAGGAAGGAAGGAAGGGAGGGAGGAAGGAAAGAAGGAAGGGGGAAGAGAGAGAAAGGAAGGAAGGAGGAGAGAAAGGAAGGAAAGAAGGAAGGAAGGAAGGAAGAGAGAAAGGAAGGAAAGAAGGAAGGAAGGAAGGAAGAGAGGAACTATATATTATATATGATTTATGAATGAACCATGTGTTTTTCAGAGTGAGCTCTCGGTGACCTTTGACCTCCATCATGGCGTCTACGTCCATCTCTAAGATCGGTGGAGTCGTTGTCGTGACTCAGGTCATTCCTCAGGATGACAAGTCCATCCAGCTACAGAACCCCGCTGCCCTCCCTGCTGCCCCCCCATCAACCCTTACTGCCCCCCCATCACCCCCCTCTGCCCCCCCCACCAAGACCGACGACATGGCCGCCATCTTCCTGAAGGGGGAGCCTCAGGGCCTCGGGGTGAGACGCTCATTTATACTAATGTTCCTCTAATGTTCCTCTAATGTTCCTTTAATGTTCTTCATGTGTTCCTGTAATGTTCCTCATGTGTTCCTCTAATGTTCCTTTAATGTTCCTCATGTGTTCCTTTAATGTTCCTCATGTGTTCCTCTAATGTTCCTTTAATGTTCCTCATGTGTTCCTTTAATGTTCCTCTAATGTTCCTCTAATGTTCCTCATGTGTTCCTCTAATGTTCCTCTAATGTTCCTCTGATGTTCCTCTAATGTTCCTGTAATGTTCATTTAATGTTCCTTTAATGTTCCTCTATTGTTCCTCTAATGTTCCTGTAATGTTCCTCTAATGTTCCTCTAATGTTCCTCTAATGTTCCTCTAGTGTTCCTCTAATGTTCCTCTGATGTTCCTCTAATGTTCCTGTAATGTTCATTTAATGTTCCTTTAATGTTCCTCTATTGTTCCTCTAGTGTTCCTGTAATGTTCCTCTAGTGTTCCTCTAATGTTCCTCTAATGTAATGTTCCTCTAATGTTCCTCTAATGTTCCTCTGATGTTCCTCTAATGTTCCTGTAATGTTCATTTAATGTTCCTTTAATGTTCCTCTAATGTTCCTCTAGTGTTCCTCTAATGTTCCTCTAATGTTCCTTTAATGTTCTTCATGTGTTTCTCTAATGTTCCTCTAATGTTCCTCATGTGTTCCTGTAATGTTCCTGTAATGTTCCTCTAATGTTCCTTTAATGTTCCTCTGATGTTCCTTTAATGTTCCTCTAATGTTCCTTTAATGTTCCTCTGATGTTCCTCTGATGTTCCTTTAATGTTCCTCTAATGTTCCTCTAATGTTCCCGTAATGTTCCTCATGTGTTCTCAGATGGTTCAGATCTTCATCGGGCTTCTCTGCGTTCTCTTCAGTTTAACCTCCATTTATTCGCCGATCCTCATCATCCACGCTCCGTTCAGCGCCGCCATCGCTGTACGTACACACACACACACACACAATATACACACACACACACACAATATAAACACACACATACACACATATACAGACACACACACACATACACACACACACACACACACACACAATATACACACACACACACACAATATACACACACACACACAGTATACATATACACACACACACATACACACACACAGTATACACACACACAATATACACACACACACACACACATACACACAATATATACACACACACACATACACACACACAATATACACACACACACACAATATATACACACACACACACACACACAAACACACACACACCATCCTGTAACTGTATGTGTATGTGTGTATGTGTGTGTGTGTCTCTTCAGTTCGTGGTTTCTGGATCTTTGTCCGTAGCAGCGAGCAGAACTCCGTCGGTTCGTCTGGTGAGTTTATAAACTTATTTCATCATTTCTGACGTTTGGATTTTGTGTATTTTTTTTTAGAAGTTGCATTGCATCTTGGGTAATGTGAGTGTGAGTAGTCAGTAAACCATCCGGGAACTTCTCACATACTCTAAATCACTACGCAGTTAACCACAGACTGTATAAAAGAAATGGACGTAACATCCGTGACGTCACCCATTGGTTTGTGGACTGCTGCTCGGAAGCCAATAGTTTCTAATCTAGGCAGCGCCATCTTGAACATTTCAGGTGCATGCTGGGAAAAATAAAAATACTGATTCTACTTATATTGGCATGAGGCGGGGCCATGGGCGGAGCGGGGAGGTTGCTATGGTTACGAGGGCTGGATCTGGAGGACATTGGTCAATCAACCTATCAATCAGGACGTAGCCACGCCCTAATGCATACCCTGCTTTATCGTCACATATAAAATCAGGGAGGCCAAAATGTCCCAAATGAACATCATACTGCATTGAAGAAGGCTTTAAACTAGCGATTGAGACCATAAACACATTTTGAAAACGTTTATTGAGGTTAGAAATCAAGTGAGAAGTTGGTGAATTCTCCATTGACTTGTATAGAGACGGTCGCCCCCTGGTGGCCTTTTGATAGAATGCAGATAGAATCTCCACCTGGGTTAAACACACTACATACTTCAAATGACATCAGAGTTAGTAGAGTAGTAGGAAAGGATGTGATTCCTAACAGAGCCTTTGTCTCCTAGCATGAGGGGTCTGACTGGTCAGCTGTTGACAGGTGTGTGTGTGTGTGTGTGTGTGTGTGTAGCTGTGGGCGTCTCTTCTGTCTAACGCGCTGAGCGCAGTGCTCAGCGTGGCGAGCGTGGTCTTCCTGTGCTTCATCCTGGCCGCCCCCTCCCCCTCGGGGCAGCTGTGCAGGGACGAGAGGTTTGGAGAGGAGATGTGGATACGATGCAGCAACAACATGTGGAGTCTGAACGTAAGCCACGATATTTATTATGTTTTATGTCGTAGATCGCTCTTATTTATTTATTTATTTATTTGTTTTACTTTATTAAGTAGGTTTTTCTCTAATTCATTTATGAAGTTTTTCTTATTTATTTATTATTATTATTATATTTTATTATTATTATTATTTTCTCCCTTATTTTAAATGAACTATTTATTTTTCTCATTTATTTTTATTTTTTCCTTTTTTTCCATTTTTATCATTGTTATTTTCTCAAATTCATTTTTTTAGTTCATGTTTTCTTATTTATTTATTTAATTTTTATTTTTTAAACATTTGTATCATTTTTATTTTTATATCATTTATTCATTTTTTCTTTTATTTATTTTGGTTATTTATTTTTTTACTTTATGTTTTTTCATTTTTATTTCATTATTATTTTTGCTCTTATTTTTGATTATTTATATATTAATTTTTATCATTTATTTTACTATTTTATTTTTTTGAATTACTATTCTTATTTTCTTTGATTTATTTATTAATTAATTTTGTTGTTATTTATTTTACTTCTTAAAAAATATATTATTTTATCGTTCTTATTTTCTCTTATTTATTTATTTTTATTTATTTTACTTTTTAAAATTTATGTCATTCTTATTTTCTCTTGTGTGAATTTGTCTAAATTTTTCTTGTTTTTTCTTTGTAATTTATTTTTGTAACATTTAACCTGAATGAATCAATAAAGTTTGATTGATAGGTTGATCCCAGCTGACTCTTCTCTCGGGGTTTCAGGTGATCTTGTATGGGCTTCGTAGTTTCCTCCTCATCCTGCTCGTCCTGCAGCTCTGCGTCGTCATCAGCGTCTGCGTCTTCTCCGGGAAAGCCGTCAGACGCTCCGACCGCTACGCTCCCATCATGGTGAATACATCATCATAAAGAAATAACTCAAATATCTGCATTAAGCCTGATTTAAATACTGTTTTTATGACGTTTTGTATAAAAACTTAATATTTTTATTTTAATGCAGAATTAACCAGATGACACTAAAAGTAAAAAATGACATGTTGAAAGTTTGTTCTCATCAGTTAAATGTATAAATGACACATTTTCGAAGGGAGTCTGGTGACTTTATATCAGAATAATGAAGAAGTTGATTATTTTATTGACCTTTGACCCCCAGGTGATGGTTGATAATGGCAGCGATGACGAACTGTTGGGCAGCGAAGGCAAAGAAACCTCCTGATGGACCGAAACCTGCTGAATACTACAGTAATACTACAGCAGAGTACTATTATACTTCAGCCTCTGCCTGTCACTATAAACTCTAATCATCTCTTTCTCTGCTCATCTTCTTCTTCGCTGGTTAATCTACCGCAGCTGTTATTATTGATTTACACACAATCTCTACTTTGTTGTTGCAGAATCAGTGACACTCAGTGAATCATCAACAGAGAGTTTGCAGGATGAATAATTAAAAGTTGTTAAAAGTGAAGAATTATCAGAGTATAATGTGACTGTAACAACGTCTGCACTTTAACAGGAAATTGAACCATGAGTGAAACTGTGATTGTTAAAAAATGAAAATATATAAATGTGCAAAATTCAATAAAACATTTTGTTTTATTAAAGAAAAACTGAGTTGAGTTTTGTCTCGGAGTGTTTTACCTGATTTAGTTATTATATAACTAAGTATTACAGTAAAAGTACTGCAGTATTATGAGTGATGTAGTATGTAGTATTACAGTAAAAGTACTGCAGTATTATGAGTGATGTAGTATGCAGTATTATAGTAAAAGTACTGCAGTATTATGAGTGATGTAGTATGCAGTATTATAGTAAAAGTACTGCAGTATTATAGTGATGTAGTATGCAGTATTGTAGTAAAAGTACTGCAGTATTATAGTAAAAGTACTGCAGTATTATAGTGATGTAGTATGCAGTGTTACAGTAAAAGTACTGCAGTATTATGAGTGATGTAGTATGCAGTATTACAGTAAAAGTACTGCAGTATTATAGTGATGTAGTATGCAGTATTATAGTAAAAGTACTGCAGTATTATAGTGATGTAGTATGCAGTATTATAGTAAAAGTACAGTAATAAGAAACGATACATACATAAAGTAATAAGTGTTGAATCACGTCGGATGATATCTGAGCAGCTCAGAAACATGGAGACAAAAACATTTAGTATGCAGTATTACAGTAAAAGTACAGTAATAAGAAACTGAAAATATAAACGATACATAGATAAAGTAATAAAAGTAAAATATCCATATTATCATGCCAGACGATTTCTGAGCAGCTCCAAAACATGGAGATAAAAACATGAAGAATTACAACATCTGATACATGAAGTCTGAAATGACTTCTGTCTATTTCACTTCCCACAACTCAGCTGTGGATCCAACACAGAGTCCAGCATAGAGAGGCTGAGTGAATGTGGTCTGGACTCTGTGGAGGAGAGTCATGGTTTCAGAGACGCTGTAGAAGGACAGAATACCTGCTCTGTGATCCAGGTACACTCCGACTCTGAAGGAAACAGGACCTGAGACGGGAGTTTTAATGCTGTTGAACCAGAATTCATAACTGTTAGAGCTACAAACTAAAGACCAAGACTTGTCATTATGTCCAAATCCACATTTATCTCCTGCTTTCCTGATATTATTGTATGTGACTGCTACATGAAGTGTTCCCCATCTGCCCCACATCACCTCCCAGTAACAACGTCCAGTCAGATTATCTCTACTCAGGACCTGAAGACGATCAATAAATCTGCCAGTGTAACTAGAATAAGACTGTGGTTGTTTCATCCATTTTACTTTTCTGTCCTCGTCAGATAATAACAGCTGTGCGTTTGCTGTGTTTGGATCCAGACTGATTTCACGTGCATATCTTAAGAACTGAGCTCTGGTTTTGGGCTCTGCTCGTGATTCTGGCAGTAAAACGTCCACTTCAGTCACTGCCAGTGAGGTGTTTGTCTGTTCGTCCCTCAGGATGTCCTGTAGTTTATCTCTGAGCTGTGACACAGCTGCTGTCACATCCTCAAAGTGTCTGAGAGGACGGATATTGATGCTGGATGAGTCTGTAGGTTCACTGAGTTGTGACACTGAGGGGTAGTTGTGTAGAAACTGGTTGTGATCCTCTGTGTGTGAGAGCTGCTTCAGTTCAGCGTCTTTCCTCTTCAGCTCAGTGATCTCCTGCTGCAGCTTCTCCTGAAGCTCTTTGACTCCACTCACTTCAGTTTCCTGCTGGGATCTGATCTGCTGCTTCACATCAGAGCTTCTTTTCTGGAGGAGATGGATCAGCTGAGTGAAGATCTTCTCACTGTCCTCCACTGCTTTATCAGCAGAGCGACTGACGGCCTCCACCTCCTGTTGAAGCAGCTTCACATCTTTCTCTCTGTCCTGGATTCTCTGCTGGATGTTTAGTCGACTCACCTCGAGCTCTCTCTGCCTCTCAGTCCTTTCTGCTGCAGCTGAGACTGTGTCGTGGCCTTTATGATCCTCCACAGAGCAAAGATAACACATACTCTCATTATGAAGAGAGCAGATGTTCTCCTGGAGCTTCTTGGAGGGCTCCACCAGCTTGTGTTTCTTTAATTTGGTTGATTCAAAGTGAGGCTGGAGGTGATTCTTACAGTAAGATGCTGAACACGTCAGACAGGACTTGAAGGCTTTCAGCTTCCTCCCAGTGCAGACATCACAGGCCACATCTTCAGGTCCAGCATAGCAGTGATCAGCAGGAGCAGCTTGGAGTCCAGTCTTCTTCAGCTGCTCCACTAAAGCTGCTAACATGGTGTTTTTCTTCAGGACAGGCCTCGGTGTGAAGGTCTCTCTGCACTGAGGGCAGCTGTAGATCTTCCTCTGATCCTCTCCATCCCAAAATCCTTTAATACATCTCATACAGTAGTTGTGTCCACAGGGAATAGTCACCGGATCCTTCAGTAGATCCAGACAGATCACACAGCTGATTGTTTCTCGTTCCAGCTGATCTCTCTGCGCCATTTCAGCTCTGAGAGGCAATGACTGTCTGAGCTTCACTTCCTGTGCTGAGTCACATGTTGGTTACACCCAGCTTCAGACTGTAGATCTGAGGGAGGGAACAATGCAATCTGACACCAGAGTGGAGCTTGTTGTGTTTAAAGAACAGAGACGGTTATCAGGACGAGGAGCCGCACTGTGGATTCAAACTGTGCTTCCTCATTCACAGTAAAGTCTCAGATAAAAGCTGCTCAACATTTAAACAGTTTGAACACATTTCAATTCGTCACTGCCTCAGATTTCATGTTTTAATCATGTTGTTTGTGTTTGAAATACAAAAGATTAAACTGAAATTCATCTTGTCCAGAAACTCTGGATACATAAAAATCCTCTTACAGTAAAAGTACTGCAGTATTATGAAGTGTAATTTAATAGGTAGATTCTTGATGTGTTGATGAAGAAGGAAACCACCGCTGACTCGTCTCACTTGGGTATTTTAAAGGTTTTATTACAAAAGAGAACAGTGTCAAACATCCAATCTTGAGAGAGTCTTTGTCCCAATCTGGATCTCTCTCCCTGTCCGCATTCCTAAGCTAAATATAGTGTATATATATATATCTGTCTCTAAAAGCTCCACCGTCTAAACAAATGGTCAGTCAAGAAACACAGCCTCTGACCCTTCATTTATGGCTAACCTTAATCTTTAACCTAAGTAAACGTCCCAGGATGTCATAAAATGTCACAGAACCAAGAACCAAGGACCAAGGCAGAATAGACACCTCAATTATGAGTGATGTAGTATGCAGTATTACAGTAAAAGTACTGCAGTATTATAGTGATGTAGTATGCAATATTACAGTAAAGTACTGCAGTATTATAGTGATGTAGTATGTAGTATTACAGTAAAAGTACTGCAGTATTATAGTGATGTAGTATGCAGTATTACAGTAAAAGTACTGCAGTATTATAGTGATGTAGTATGCAATATTACAGTAAAAGTACTGCAGTATTATAGTGATGTAGTATGCAGTATTACAGTAAAGTACTGCAGTATTATAGTGATGTAGTATGTAGTATTACAGTAAAAGTACTGCAGTATTATAGTGATGTAGTATGCAGTATTACAGTAAAAGTACTGCAGTATTATAGTGATGTAGTATGCAATATTACAGTAAAAGTACTGCAGTATTATAGTGATGTAGTATGTAGTATTACAGTAAAAGTACTGCAGTATTATAGTGATGTAGTATGCAGTATTACAGTAAAAGTACTGCAGTATTATGAGTGATGTAGTATGCAGTATTACAGTAAAAGTACTGCAGTATTATGAGTGACGTAGTATGCAGTATTACAGTAAAAGTACTGCTGTATTATAGTGATGTAGTATGTAGTATTACAGTAAAAGTACTGCAGTATTATAGTGATGTAGTATGCAGTATTACAGTAAAAGTACTGCAGTATTACAGTAAAAGTACTGCAGTATTATGAGTGATGTAGTATGCAGTATTACAGTAAAAGTACTGCAGTATTATAGTGATGTAGTATGTAGTATTACAGTAAAAGTACTGCAGTATTATAGTGATGTAGTATGCAGTATTACAGTAAAAGTACTGCAGTATTATAGTGATGTAGTATGCAGTATTACAGTAAAAGTACTGCAGTATTATAGTGATGTAGTATGCAGTATTACAGTAAAAGTACTGCAGTATTATAGTGATGTAGTATGCAGTATTACAGTAAAAGTACTGCAGTATTACAGTAAAAGTACTGCAGTATTATAGTGATGTAGTATGCAGTATTACAGTAAAAGTACTGCAGTATTATAGTGATGTAGTATGCAGTATTACAGTAAAAGTACTGCAGTATTACAGTAAAGGTACTGCAGTATTATAGTGATGTAGTATGCAGTATTACAGTAAAAGTACTGCAGTATTATAGTGATGTAGTATGCAGTATTACAGTAAAAGTACTGCAGTATTACAGTAAAGGTACTGCAGTATTATAGTGATGTAGTATGCAGTATTACAGTAAAAGTATTGCAGTATTATAGTGATGTAGTATGCAGTATTACAGTAAAAGTACTGCAGTATTATAGTGATGTAGTATGCAGTATTACAGTAAAAGTACTGCAGTATTACAGTAAAAGTACTGCAGTATTATGAGTGATGTAGTATGCAGTATTACAGTAAAAGTACTGCAGTATTATAGTGATGTAGTATGTAGTATTACAGTAAAAGTACTGCAGTATTATAGTGATGTAGTATGCAGTATTACAGTAAAAGTACTGCAGTATTATAGTGATGTAGTATGCAGTATTACAGTAAAAGTACTGCAGTATTATAGTGATGTAGTATGCAGTATTACAGTAAAAGTACTGCAGTATTATAGTGATGTAGTATGCAGTATTATAGTAAAAGTACTGCAGTATTATAGTGATGTAGAATGCAGTATTACAGTAAAAGTACTGCAGTATTATAGTGATGTAGTATGCAGTATTACAGTAAAAGTACTGCAGTATTACAGTAAAAGTACTGCAGTATTACAGTAAAAGTACTGCAGTATTATAGTGATGTAGTATGCAGTATTACAGTAAAAGTATTGCAGTATTATAGTGATGTAGTATGCAGTATTACAGTAAAAGTACTGCAGTATTATAGTGATGTAGTATGCAGTATTACAGTAAAAGTACTGCAGTATTACAGTAAAAGTACTGCAGTATTATGAGTGATGTAGTATGCAGTATTACAGTAAAAGTACTGCAGTATTATAGTGATGTAGTATGTAGTATTACAGTAAAAGTACTGCAGTATTATAGTGATGTAGTATGCAGTATTACAGTAAAAGTACTGCAGTATTATAGTGATGTAGTATGCAGTATTACAGTAAAAGTACTGCAGTATTATAGTGATGTAGTATGCAGTATTACAGTAAAAGTACTGCAGTATTATAGTGATGTAGTATGCAGTATTATAGTAAAAGTACTGCAGTATTATAGTGATGTAGTATGCAGTATTACAGTAAAAGTACTGCAGTATTATAGTGATGTAGTATGCAATATTACAGTAAAAGTACTGCAGTATTATAGTGATGTAGTATGTAGTATTACAGTAAAAGTACTGCAGTATTATAGTGATGTAGTATGCAGTATTACAGTAAAAGTACTGCAGTATTATGAGTGATGTAGTATGCAGTATTACAGTAAAAGTACTGCAGTATTATGAGTGACGTAGTATGCAGTATTACAGTAAAAGTACTGCTGTATTATAGTGATGTAGTATGTAGTATTACAGTAAAAGTACTGCAGTATTATAGTGATGTAGTATGCAGTATTACAGTAAAAGTACTGCAGTATTACAGTAAAAGTACTGCAGTATTATGAGTGATGTAGTATGCAGTATTACAGTAAAAGTACTGCAGTATTATAGTGATGTAGTATGTAGTATTACAGTAAAAGTACTGCAGTATTATAGTGATGTAGTATGCAGTATTACAGTAAAAGTACTGCAGTATTATAGTGATGTAGTATGCAGTATTACAGTAAAAGTACTGCAGTATTATAGTGATGTAGTATGCAGTATTACAGTAAAAGTACTGCAGTATTATAGTGATGTAGTATGCAGTATTACAGTAAAAGTACTGCAGTATTACAGTAAAAGTACTGCAGTATTATAGTGATGTAGTATGCAGTATTACAGTAAAAGTACTGCAGTATTATAGTGATGTAGTATGCAGTATTACAGTAAAAGTACTGCAGTATTACAGTAAAGGTACTGCAGTATTATAGTGATGTAGTATGCAGTATTACAGTAAAAGTACTGCAGTATTATAGTGATGTAGTATGCAGTATTACAGTAAAAGTACTGCAGTATTACAGTAAAGGTACTGCAGTATTATAGTGATGTAGTATGCAGTATTACAGTAAAAGTATTGCAGTATTATAGTGATGTAGTATGCAGTATTACAGTAAAAGTACTGCAGTATTATAGTGATGTAGTATGCAGTATTACAGTAAAAGTACTGCAGTATTACAGTAAAAGTACTGCAGTATTATGAGTGATGTAGTATGCAGTATTACAGTAAAAGTACTGCAGTATTATAGTGATGTAGTATGTAGTATTACAGTAAAAGTACTGCAGTATTATAGTGATGTAGTATGCAGTATTACAGTAAAAGTACTGCAGTATTATAGTGATGTAGTATGCAGTATTACAGTAAAAGTACTGCAGTATTATAGTGATGTAGTATGCAGTATTATAGTAAAAGTACTGCAGTATTATAGTGATGTAGAATGCAGTATTACAGTAAAAGTACTGCAGTATTATAGTGATGTAGTATGCAGTATTACAGTAAAAGTACTGCAGTATTACAGTAAAAGTACTGCAGTATTACAGTAAAAGTACTGCAGTATTATAGTGATGTAGTATGCAGTATTACAGTAAAAGTATTGCAGTATTATAGTGATGTAGTATGCAGTATTACAGTAAAAGTACTGCAGTATTATAGTGATGTAGTATGCAGTATTACAGTAAAAGTACTGCAGTATTACAGTAAAAGTACTGCAGTATTACAGTAAAAGTACTGCAGTATTATGAGTGATGTAGTATGCAGTATTACAGTAAAAGTACTGCAGTATTATAGTGATGTAGTATGTAGTATTACAGTAAAAGTACTGCAGTATTATAGTGATGTAGTATGCAGTATTACAGTAAAAGTACTGCAGTATTATAGTGATGTAGTATGCAGTATTACAGTAAAAGTACTGCAGTATTATAGTGATGTAGTATGCAGTATTACAGTAAAAGTACTGCAGTATTATAGTGATGTAGTATGCAGTATTATAGTAAAAGTACTGCAGTATTATAGTGATGTAGTATGCAGTATTACAGTAAAAGTACTGCAGTATTATAGTGATGTAGTATGCAGTATTACAGTAAAAGTACTGCAGTATTACAGTAAAGGTACTGCAGTATTATAGTGATGTAGTATGCAGTATTACAGTAAAAGTACTGCAGTATTATAGTGATGTAGTATGCAGTATTACAGTAAAAGTACTGCAGTATTACGGTAAAGGTACTGCAGTATTATAGTGATGTAGTATGCAGTATTACAGTAAAAGTATTGCAGTATTATAGTGATGTAGTATGCAGTATTACAGTAAAAGTACTGCAGTATTATAGTGATGTAGTATGCAGTATTACAGTAAAAGTACTGCAGTATTACAGTAAAAGTACTGCAGTATTATGAGTGATGTAGTATGCAGTATTACAGTAAAAGTACTGCAGTATTATAGTGATGTAGTATGTAGTATTACAGTAAAAGTACTGCAGTATTATAGTGATGTAGTATGCAGTATTACAGTAAAAGTACTGCAGTATTATAGTGATGTAGTATGCAGTATTACAGTAAAAGTACTGCAGTATTATAGTGATGTAGTATGCAGTATTACAGTAAAAGTATTGCAGTATTATAGTGATGTAGTATGCAGTATTACAGTAAAAGTACTGCAGTATTATAGTGATGTAGTATGCAGTATTACAGTAAAAGTACTGCAGTATTATGAGTGATGTAGTATGCAGTATTACAGTAAAAGTACTGCAGTATTATAGTGATGTAGTATGCAGTATTACAGTAAAAGTACTGCAGTATTAAGGTAAAAGTACTGCAGTATTATAGTGATGTAGTATGCAGTATTATAGTAAAAGTACTGCAGTATTATGAGTGATGTAGTATGCAGTATTACAGTAAAAGTACTGCAGTATTATAGTGATGTAGTATGCAGTATTACAGTAAAAGTACTGTAGTATTACAGTAAAAGTACTGCAGTATTACAGTAAAAGTATTGCAGTATTATAGTGATGTAGTATGCAGTATTACAGTAAAAGTATTGCAGTATTATAGTGATGTAGTATGCAGTATTACAGTAAAAGTACTGCAGTATTATAGTGATGTAGTATGCAGTATTACAGTAAAAGTACTGCAGTATTACAGTAAAAGTACTGCACTATTATAGTGATGTAGTATGCAGTATTATAGTAAAAGTACTGCAGTATTATGAGTGATGTAGTATGCAGTATTACAGTAAAAGTACTGCAGTATTATAGTGATGTAGTATGCAGTATTACAGTAAAAGTATTGCAGTATTATAGTGATGTAGTATGCAGTATTACAGTAAAAGTACTGCAGTATTATAGTGATGTAGTATGCAGTATTACAGTAAAAGTACTGCAGTATTATAGTGATGTAGTATGCAGTATTACAGTAAAAGTACTGCAGTATTACAGTAAAAGTACTGCACTATTATAGTGATGTAGTATGCAGTATTATAGTAAAAGTACTGCAGTATTATGAGTGATGTAGTATGCAGTATTACAGTAAAAGTACTGCAGTATTATAGTGATGTAGTATGCAGTATTACAGTAAAAGTACTGTAGTATTACAGTAAAAGTACTGCAGTATTACAGTAAAAGTATTGCAGTATTATAGTGATGTAGTATGCAGTATTACAGTAAAAGTACTGCAGTATTATAGTGATGTAGTATGCAGTATTACAGTAAAAGTACTGCAGTATTACAGTAAAAGTACTGCACTATTATAGTGATGTAGTATGCAGTATTATAGTAAAAGTACTGCAGTATTATGAGTGATGTAGTATGCAGTATTACAGTAAAAGTACTGCAGTATTATAGTGATGTAGTATGCAGTATTACAGTAAAAGTATTGCAGTATTATAGTGATGTAGTATGCAGTATTACAGTAAAAGTACTGCAGTATTATAGTGATGTAGTATGCAGTATTACAGTAAAAGTACTGCAGTATTATAGTGATGTAGTATGCAGTATTACAGTAAAAGTACTGCAGTATTACAGTAAAAGTACTGCACTATTATAGTGATGTAGTATGCAGTATTATAGTAAAAGTACTGCAGTATTATGAGTGATGTAGTATGCAGTATTACAGTAAAAGTACTGCAGTATTATAGTGATGTAGTATGCAGTATTACAGTAAAAGTACTGTAGTATTACAGTAAAAGTACTGCAGTATTACAGTAAAAGTACTGCAGTATGAATATTCTACCACCTGGTGGCGGTAAAAGGCTCACGTGGTGTTTCTTAACCATCAATTAACCTCAAGAAGAAGAAGATGAAGCTTCCGTTTGACATGTGAGTGTTTACTGCAGCTCTCTACTGCTTCTGTGTTTCTGTGTTTTTATATTTCTATGTTTTCATGTTTTAATGTTTCTAGCTCGTGTTTCTCTGCGCGTGTTTGTTGAGTTCAATGTTTATATCTTCCGGTTTATGACGTAACGATGTTAAACACGAGCTGCAGTTAATATTCAGCTCACTGTTAATGATTATTTCCATTTAACTTCATCTGTTGATCACTGTCACTATTAATCTCTCAGGTGTTTGGTCGGAAAACGGTGAAAATATAATATTATCTGGTTTCTTTGACAGTAAACTGAATATTTTTATGTTATTATTTTACCTATTTTTTATTTCTTGGGTGACAGTTTAGAGCAGAGAGGTCAAACTCATTGTAATTAAAGGGCTAAATCATATATAATATCTTTACTATGATAAAACATCTATTTACTGTGAAAAAGGAGCAGTTTCAACAATATTATATAACTTTTTTTCCCGGTTATTTTTGCGCAATATCATCTATTTTAACTAAGACATGAACATATATAGCCTAATAATTATTTACATGTAATGAACTCTTTGAAATATATAAAAAGAAATCCTCATAACTAATTATAAAACTATTTATAACATAACAATCTTATTAAAACTATTAACTATAAAGTATGTAACACTTATACAAAACATATAACATTTTAAAATATATATTTTTTTATTTTTGTGCCAAAAAAGTCATCAAATTTCACAGTAAAAGACGTTTGTGGTATAATAAAAGAAAAAAAAGTAATTATTTGCACAGTGTAGCGTATATGTGGCGGTTTTATTTTGTAGGAGCGGACCGGAAGCTTGTATATTGCTGTTGCGTAATTGACTTTGTGTGACATGAAGAAGGTTAATAAAGGAGCAGCGGAGCATCGTGTTTCTCTCTGGTTTGGTTTTAATTATCTATATTATGAGGATGATTCTCTGTTAGTGATTCAGATAAAACACTTTTAATTTGAAGTTAAGTTTCTAGTTTCCTTTTAGCGTCGCGTCGCTTTGCTGCATGTTTATTTTGGTGATTCTCATAAAAGCAGATTTAAAAGGTCTCTAACCATTAACATTACAGTTTTAAAAAGACACATTTGCAAATTTTAGATTAAGATCTGAACTTACTAAGAATATTATTTACAGGCGATCTTATTGGAGATTATTTATATATAGGCTATATTTATTTAGGGCTGGGCAATATAGATATTGCACACCCTTAGTCATTATTCTGCTCTCCATTGTTTTAACTGGTGGCAGAAGTGACTTTTCCTGTTTTTAAAGGTGCATTACAGTAAAATAACGTCATGTTTCTGAACGTGCCAGACTGTTAAATACCTTTTACTCACTTTATCATTATAATAACATTACTGATGATTATTTATCAAACATCTCATCGTGTAATCACAATTTATTTGGTCAAATATATTGTAATATTTGATATTTGATTTTATCCATATCGCTCAGCCTTATATTTATAAGTCCATTTAAAAAAAAACAGATAATTACAGCAATATGACTTTATATCAAACTGATGCTTTAAAGTAGATTATTTATTAACACAATCAGATAAATCCTTCACCTCAGACTGTTTCATTCAGTGATCTTTCTGCTTTTTGACAGAAAACAAAACTAATGTGGACTCATTTATAGCACATGAGATTTATTTATACTCTTGTATCTGCATGAATGAGAATAAAGTCCCAAACTCACTAACTGGTAGTACTGTCTGATTAGCAGAGTTGCTGTTGCTAACCTTTAGCGCCTGGTCCGCTGTTACCTGTTGATCAGCTGTTGAGTGATTAGCTTAGTCGTAGCTTGTTGCTGTTGCTAACCTTTAGCGCCTGGTCCGCTGTTACCTGTTGATCAGCTGTTGAGTGATTAGCTTAGTCGTAGCTTGTTGCTGTTGCTAACCTTTAGCGCCTGGTCGCTGTTACCTGTTGATCAGCTGTTGCATGATTTGGCCGAGATGTCTTCCGTCCCGCTTCAGGAGCAGCAAACCCAAAATGACTCTTCCCCAAATGAAGAGGCGTCGGCGTCGCAGCAGGTTGAAACTTCGCCTCTCTCTGCTGCGGGGATCTGTGCATATTTCTGCTTTTTATACATTGCCTTCATTTGTCTCATTATCATGACATACTCCATCATTTACGATTTTTTTTATCCTGAGTAAAACGATGACATATATATAAACTAGGGCTGTCAAACGATACATTTTTTAATCGCGATTAATCGCAGAGTTTCCATAGTTAATCGTGATTAATTGCATGTTTAAAATCCTGTTATTTTACATTTCAAGGCAGTTTTAAGCCCATAATGTAAAGCATTTCTTACCAGAGTGTCTTAACTGGGAATCAATCACGGCTCTGCTGCGACTCCCACACTCCAAAATGGTCCTTTGGTGGAGCTGAGGCTGACTTGGCTGCACCTGGGTGTTTAGCGTGGAGGTGCTAACTCAAACTCCACGTACTCCGGTGGTAGTTAAACTCCGTTTGACACAGGTTGCATTTTACTTTTGACTTGTCAACTGAAGCGTCTGGAAGTGTTTTAAAGTTAAACAAGCCGTTCAAAAGTCCAATAGCTCTCTTACTTTCCATCAGCGCGGTAGGTTTACTGCAGGAGGCCACTTCAAAGCATAGCGCTACAGCTAGAGGTTCTGTCACTGTACTGAGCCTCCTGTTTGTTAGGGTTTCAGTGAGTCTTTAGCCTCGTTTCCACTGCAGGGACTTCAGGTTCATGTTATGGGGCTGTTGGTGCGTCTCCATAGCAGGAATCTCCACCAAAGGAGTTTTTCGGGGCTAAACCAGGCGGAGAGTTCTGGTCCTCTGAAATGAGGCCAACCAGGAAGTAACTTAGAGCTGCATTCTATCAAAAGGCCACCAGGGGGCGACCCTCTCTATACAAGTCAATGGAGAATTCACCAACTTCTCACTTGATTTCTAACCTCAGTAAACGTTTTCAAAATGTGTTTATGGTCTCAATCGCTAGTTTAAAGCCTTCTTCAATGCAGTATGATGTTCATTTGGGACATTTTGGCCTCCCTGATTTTATATGTGACGATAAAGCAGGGTATACATTAGGGTGTGGCTACGTCCTGATTGACAGGTTGATTGCCCAATGTCCTCCAGATCCAGCCCTCGTTTGGCTTCCGAGCAGCAGTCCACAAACCAATGGGTGACGTCATGGATGTTAGGTCCATTTCTTTATACAGTCTGTGGGCTAAACGAGTCCCTGCCTCCGTTCAGCCCCGAAAAACTCCCTAGTGAGGCTCGAGGTAGAGCTGCTTAATGGAAAATAATCTAAACCCACATTTATAAACTCTAATGGATTTAATCTTCATGTTAATTAATGGTGATGTTCCCTGTTGCCATGACAGCAAAGGTTTCATATCTTTAAGGATAATTTGAATCCAAACATGAACCACAGCGTCACACCTTCAAACATCTTCATCATCATCATCATCATCATGTGTGAGAGCAGCTGTTCATCAAGCCTGGAGATAATCCTTCATTAATGGCCCAGCAGTAGCTTGAGGTCGACTCAGTGCTGATTGGGTGAAGTCAAAGCAGGATGTGGCGTCAACAGAAAGCTCAAATAAGCAATGCAAATATATTTCCCTGAACCCAACAGGGAAACTCAAAGTGCTTTACATTTAGTGGAAAGAGGAGAACATAAAAAAACAGATTGAAACAAACAATAAGCTAAAACATAATGAAAGTCCTATCAGGTCCGACTCTGCTGAAGACACGACAACTTCCTGTAAAGGTCCCGCCCCCTAAACCAGGAACTTCCTGAGTGGAAACGAGGCGAACAGCAGACACATGTTCCTTATTAATGTAAATATATTAGTGTAAAAACCATATCTAGAAATACTAAAACTATTTAATATGACAGAGAACACTAAGTGGCTTATAAAAACTGTTCATATTTAGACCATAATAGGATATATCATCATTAAAACTGTAAGAATGCAACATATCTTAAAAGTTCAAAAGTTGACGTATCGGTAATGAGGCTAAAAAGTCGTGTAGATACTACGACACACAAACGTTTAACTAACATTTATTATAATATTTATTAACTAACATGGATTGTGGAGGATGAGAAACTATTTTTAATACCAAATATCACCTTAATTTACTGTAAGTGTTTGTAGTATAACATCCACTGAAGCCTTTTCTTTTTTTTAATCTATTTTAATTACTAATATTTATATTTAATTGATGAACATGTTGCAGTAAAAACATGTTTCAGGTAAATCATGAGGAGATGTTTCTAACTTCATCCCTCTTATTTTGAAATGCCTCATTAGTCTGATTTCATGAGAATCACCCAGTTAGTCCGACCTACCGAGTGTCCGAACCGCCTCATGCCTGAACTTCACTTCGATGTACTTTATTATAAAATAAATAGTTATAGAAAAACGACTGAAGCTGCAAAATGTGGACGTACGATGAGGAGCTGCTGCTGGACTACAGAGACTTCACCTGTAGAGTCCAGACTGAACTCCTGCCAACATTAACCAGACCAGAGGTGACTGTGACTATGAACCGGTGAGGATTTAACCAACTGATCAAAGCTGCTTCTCTCCTCTCGACCGGGCGGATTATACAACAGTAAAAGAGGAACTTCAGGACATTTTCTGGACGGTTTCGGAGCGAACCCTCTCTGCCTGCCTGCCTGCCTGCGTGATCCAGCCGAGAGTTTGGATAACGTAAGCAAGGTAGTGCAAGAAGCCTCGGCAGGGTTAGGGGGCTTCTGATCCGGAAGAAGCTCTGGTCATCTGGAAATGGCCTATGTCAACACAGAAGTACACCACGCTCCTCCTGGCTGGGGGGGGGGGGGCAGCCACCATGCCACACTCTGTATCTGAGGGAGGGGGTTTATACGGAGCCACAGACAGACTAACTGAAGACATGAGGGGAATGAGATGACCCAGTGGCTGGAGAGATGAATGGAAAACCTCTCACATCATGTCAGTGTGCTTGTGGAGAGTCATGCCCGCCACCCAATGGGGGGGGGGGGGGGGGGGTGTTAGTTCATCCCAGAGGTGCTGCACAGCGACCAGGGCTGGCAGTTTGAGGCAGAGACTGTGTCGACTCATACTACCTCGTGTAATCCCAAATCGGAAGGGGCGGCTGTGGTTAGGATCAGGAGGTAGAGCGGTCGTCCTCCAGTTGGAAGATTGGCGGTTCGATTCCCGGCTCCTCCAGTCCACATGTCGATGTGGCCTTGGGCAAGACACTTAACCCCAACCACCCAAGACACTTGCTCCCGCCAATGGATGTGTTGGTCACTACAGGGGAGCTCAGGCCCCCTCAGGCTCCCCATCAGGCTCCCTCAGGACCTCTCAGGCCCCCTCAGGCTCCCTCAGGTGTATTTTCTTCTCATGTGGACTATGTGGGACTATGTGAGACCGGAGACAGAGAAACACCAGCGAACGTGACAAACAGAGACCCAGCGGTCCGTCACAGGAGCAGGTCTGGTACGGCTGCATCATCCTGCAGAGGACTGTGTTACTTATGGTACTGACATTTGGCTCAGAGAGTCTCCTCTTCACTGTGATATATAACGTATCCAGAACTATAGTGTGGAAGTTATAACTGGTCTTGTGGTTCAGGGTCCGAGGCCGTTGTGTGTCATTGTCTTCTTCTCTTTTATGTGCATACAGTACGTTTACTGCATTTATACTGTTGATGGTATGTGGCCTATTTGTTTGTACTGAGTTCTCTCTTGGCTGAAAGCTTAGAGTCTCACATTTACACAGTGTTCATGTGGCAGCTGAAGTGTGTTTGTTGATGTGAGTAATAAAGGATTGCATGTTCAAGCAGCGGAGCCTCCATGTTTTTATTTTATTATCTATGAAAGTATAACCGTCTGTTACATTATGCAGGACGAAATTAAAGATGACTTACTACAGTTTTCAAATAGCAGGAGGAGCAGAGTTCAAGAAATGTGTCAGAATTAATGATGGGTCATTAAAAACTCATCGAATAATTACTTTGAGGGTCTAACTTCAACTTTTGTGCTGTGGAAGTTTTTTTTAATTGATAAACTTGAATGAGTCAGTAAGGAAGGAAGGAAGGAAGGAAGGAAAGGCAGATGAAGGAAGGAAGGAAATGAGGAAGAAAGGGAGGAAATTAATTAACTTGAATGAGTCTCTGAGCTGTGTAATCTCGTATTCAGGTTCAGTAACAGCTACTTTCAGCCACTAGGGTGAGCTCTAAGCTTCAGTGTTTCCCACACATTCATTTATTGGTGGCGGTCCGCCACTAAAGAATTACGTCCGCCACAAATAGATTTTTCGGCTTTTTTCTCGCTCATAAAATAATTATAATGGGACTCTGTCTGTGAATGTAGCTTGTCGTTACAAATCCGGGGCAGTATGTGGCGGCAATAAAACCAAAGAAGACTCACTTAATGCACCTGGTCGGCCAGAAGAAGAAGAAGACGACGACGAAGACGAAGAAGAAGACGACGAAGACGACGAAGACCGGAGGCTATCTGCTGTTGTGTGGTGGTGTCGTATGAAACAAGAGGAGCTCACGGACGTAAACAAAACAGTCACGTGTCCCACAGATGTACGTGTAGGTCAGGAAATGACGTAAACAGACCGTTTATGGTTTGTTCCGTGTGTGTTACGTTACGTGTTGGACTAAATACATGGACATATTGAGGAAAGTATTCCGGTTTTATGGAAACGGATTTCATATTTCAGCAGAATGGAGACTTGTCGAGCTGTACAGAAAGTCCTGAGTCATAAGATGATCGTTGTGGATAAAGGGAAGACTTTGAAGGTATGTAGCATTATAGCTGTTAGCTTACTTTATCTAAGTGGCTAGCCGAGCTAACCGCTAATGCTATTACGGCTGTGAGCAACTATATAATTCGTGAGTGGTCTTGAATGAATCAGGAGAATCTAAGCTTTCTAACAATGTACCGCATGAATATATATGTTGAAGGGTTGGTGTTTAAAACATTCAGAAGAACTTGTCGCTACCTCCCAACTTCCGGTCCGTCCCGTAGGCGGAACAGCGTGTTTTATGTGTCTGCAGTTCCGATCCTTCATGTTGGCTGAAACAGACAAGTCACCCTCAAACATGCTGAAACCATATTGAAGTTTGGCCTGCAGTTAGTCTTCCCTAATGTTTATGTGACAAGCTGTGAGGGGGAGCGATCATTTTCTCATTTGGGGAGAATCAAAAATGAGCTGAGGACCACACCACCACCACCACCACCACCACCACAAATAGATGCCTGTCCTGTGGGAAACACTGAGCTTGTTGAAGTACAACCTGAAACACTGAGTGAACTTTTACTGCTTTGATTCTGTAAATGGTTCCTGACCTCCATGGTTACCCAGATGAAATGTAATATTTAGAACAATAGTATTCCATTAGCTTTATTTAATATAAAAGTTATAATGTAAGATCATGCCAAACTAGTTGATATGGTGTTTTATTGACTATTTACTGTTTTTATGGTTACACCACTTAGACATTTTTACCATAATCCTCTAATATATTCTCCTTCCTTCCTTCCTCCCTACCTTCCTTCCTCCCTCCCTCCCTTCCTTTATTACTTCATTCCTTCCTTCCTTCCTCCCTCCCTTCCTTCCTTCCTTCCTTTATTCCTTCATTCCTTCCTTCCTTCCTTCCTTCTGTCATTCCTTCCTCCCTCCCCCCCTCCCTTCCTTTATTCCTTCCTTCCTACCTTTATTCCTTCCTTCCTTTTTACATCATCTCCTGACATTTTATAAACCAAACTCTTAATCAATAGACTCTAATAATAAATAAACTGTCAGGATGTGGATGTGTTTTACTTTGAAGGAGAGGTGAAGTTTCCTGTTTCCTGTGTTGCAGCTCAGGTGAGGAGCAGCATGGATAAGATGAGGAGGATCCTGGTTTATGTGTGTAAAGACCGAGCGGCTCCACAGAGAGCTCAGTTTGTTCAGGTCAGTGCAGACCGATCAACGAAGTCGTGATCCTGAGTCATGTGATCCTGAGTCATGTGTTGCTGTTGTGATGTCAGAGTTTGACGGGTCACTTCAGCGATGGCGGTGATGACGAGGTTGAGGTCAGCTGCTCTCTGGAGAAGAACCAGTTCATCCTGAGCAGAGGAGACGAAGGACGACGAGTCCGACTGAAGGTATCGATCAGCCTTAATCAATCAATTATAGATCTGCAACTATTAATCAGTTAGTTACCAACTGTTAAATTAACCGTCAACTACTTTTTAGGAAGCTTCCCCTGTCTGTGTGTAGGTGCCTGTGTTTGATTGACAGCAGCTGGAGGAGGCGTGTCTGTGTCTGTGTTTGATTGACAGCAGCTGGAGGAGGCGTGTCGGTGTCTGTGTTTGATTGACAGCAGCTGGAAGAGGCGTGTCTGTGTTTGATTGACAGCAGCTGGAGGAGGCGTGTCTGTGTCTGTGTTTGATTGACAGCAGCTGGAGGAGGCGTGTCTGTCTGTGTTTGATTGACAGCAGCTGGAGGAGGCGTGTCTGTGTCTGTGTTTGATTGACAGCAGCTGGAGGAGGCGTGTCTGTGTCTGTGTTTGATTGACAGCAGCTGGAGGAGGCGTGTCTGTCTGTGTTTGATTGACAGCAGCTGGAGGAGGCGTGTCTGTGTTTGATTGACAGCAGCTGGAAGAGGCGTGTCTGTGTTTGATTGACAGCAGCTGGAGGAGGCGTGTCTGTGTCTGTGTTTGATTGACAGCAGCTGGAGGAGGCGTGTAGGTGTCTGTGTTTGATTGACAGCAGCTGGACGAGGCGTGTCGGTGTCTGTGTTTGATTGACAGCAGCTGGAAGAGGTGTGTCTGTGTTTGATTGACAGCAGCTGGAGGAGGCGTGTCGGTGTCTGTGTTTGATTGACAGCAGCTGGAAGAGGCGTGTCTGTGTTTGATTGACAGCAGCTGGAGGAGGCGTGTCTGTGTCTGTGTTTGATTGACAGCAGCTGGAGGAGGCGTGTCTGTGTCTGTGTTTGATTGACAGCAGCTGGAGGAGGCGTGTCGGTGTCTGTGTTTGATTGACAGCAGCTGGAAGAGGCGTGTCTGTGTTTGATTGACAGCAGCTGGAGGAGGCGTGTCTGTGTCTGTGTTTGATTGACAGCAGCTGGACGAGGCGTGTCGGTGTCTGTGTTTGATTGACAGCAGCTGGAAGAGGTGTGTCTGTGTTTGATTGACAGCAGCTGGAAGAGGCGTGTCTGTGTCTGTGTTTGATTGACAGCAGCTGGAGGAGGCGTGTCTGTGTCTGTGTTTGATTGACAGCAGCTGGAGGAGGCGTGTCTGTGTTTGATTGACAGCAGCTGGAGGAGGCGTGTCTGTGTTTGATTGACAGCAGCTGGAGGAGGCGTGTCAGTGTCTGTTTGATTGACAGCAGCTGGAGGAGACGTGTCTGTGTTTGATTGACAGTAGCTGGAGGAGGCGTGTCTGTGTCTGATTGACAGCAGCTGGAGGAGGCGTGTCTGTGTCTGTGTCTGATTGACAGCAGCTGGAGGAGGCGTGTCGGTGTCTGTGTTTGACAGCAGCTGGAGGAGGCGTGTCTGTGTTTGATTGACAGCAGCTGAAGGAGGCGTGTCTGTGTTTGATTGACAGCAGCTGGAGGAGGCGTGTCTGTGTTTGATTGACAGCAGCTTTCATATCCTGTTTCCTGTCCCAGAGGCCCGCCTTCTGTCCCATCAAACACCTGTCAGTCACGGAGGCTGCAGCGCTCCCATTGGACGTCCAGCAGCGAGGAGTGGACGTGGGCGTGGCCATCCTCCTGCAGTCAGCCAATCAGAGAGTGCTGCTGACACGGAGGGCCAAGGAGCTCCGGATATTTCCAAACGTCTGGGTTCCTCCAGGTGTGTTGTTATTAGCACACACACACACACACACACACACACACACACACAGACACACAGACACAGACACACAGACACACACACAGACACACACACACTCATGTTGTTGCTTCTCTCTCTAACAGGCGGCCATGTTGAGCCAGATGAGACGGTAAATACTGAATCTTCTTTCTTTTTACAACTTCAAACACTGAACACTGTTAAACTGTGTGTGTGTGTGTGTGTGTGTGTGTGTGTGTGTGTGTGTGTGTGTGTATGTATGTATCTCTTTGTGTGTGTGTGTGTGTGTGTATGTATGTATCTCTTTGTCTGCGTGTGTCTGTGTGTGTGTGTGTGTGTGTGTGTGTGTGTGTGTGTGTGTGTGTGTGTGTGTCTGCGTGTGTCTGTGTGTGTGTGTGTGTGTGTGTGTGTGTGTGTGTGTGTGTGTGTGTGTGTGTGTGTGTAGCTGCTGGAAGCTGGTCTAAGGGAGTTAAAGGAGGAAACTGGGCTGAAACTGGAACCAGATAAAGTTTCTCCAAAAATACTGGGACTGTGGGAGGTGAGACACACACACACACACACACACACACACACACACACACACACACACACACACACACACACACACACTCTAACCAGGCTTTCTGTGCTCTGGCAGTCAGTGTATCCTCCCATGCTGTCCAGAGGTTTTCCTCAGAGACATCACATTGTCGTCTACATGCTGCTGCACTCGTCCCTCTCTCACCTGCAGCTACAGGTAACAGTCAGTGCGTGCGTGTGCGTGTGTGTGCGTGTGTGTGTGTGTGTGTGTGTGTGTGTGTGTGTGTGTGTGTGTGTAATGATGTTTACAATGGAAGTGATGGAGGACTAAACCCACAGTCCTCCTTCTGTGGAAACATGGATTATAAAGTAGATCTGAAGCTAATATGTAGCTTCAGAGTCTGAATGAGTCAAATCCTCATCTTCTATGTTTCAAAGTCTTTTTGTTACTGTCCTTGCTCACCTGACCTCTGACCTCTGACCCCTGACCCCTGACCCTTCCCGTCTCCGTCCTGCAGGCGTCTCTGAGTCCGTCTCCTGCTGAGGTCAGCGGCTGTTTGTGGGCTGACAGCCGGCTGGTTGGAGCCGTGGTGGCGGCCGTGGACGGAGCCGACGGCGAGGTTCAGCTGGACGACCTGCCCGACAACATCAGGTATCACCTAACCCCTAACCCTAACCGCCTGCTGTGACCTCTGACCTCTGCTGTGTGTAACCTCTGACCTCTGACCCCCGCAGCGTGTCCCAGGTCTCCTCAGACGGAGCTCTGAGCGACGCCTCGCTGCCACTGGCCGTGTTTGTCAGCCGAGCGCCGAGCAGTGGCCCAGACGTGGAGCGAGTCAGCACCGGGACGAAGTTCGCCCTGGAGCTGTGGCTGCAGAGCCTGGAGACCCCTGACCCCTGACCTCTGACCCCTGACCTGAGTTTGGTTCTTGTTGTTGTTTTCTTTAATAAAACACGACTGACTGAATTTGAAGCTTTTTTGAACGTTTCCTCTGAGCCACTGAAACACACACTGTCAGTATTTATACCAGGCGGGGAGTTCTGGTCCTCTGAAATGAGGCCAACCAGGAAGTAACTTAGAGCTGCATTCTATCAAAAGGCCACCAGGGGGCCACCGTCTCTATACAAGTCAATGGAGAATTCACGAACTTCTCACTTGATTTCTAACCTCAGTAAACGTTTTCAAAATGTGTTTATGGTCTCAATCGCTAGTTTAAAGCCTTCTTCAATGCAGTATGATGTTCATTTGGGACATTTTGGCCTCCCTGATTTTATATGTGACGATAAAGCAGGATATGCATTAGGGCGTGGGTGACGTCACGGATGTTACGTCCATTTCTTTTATACAGTCTGTGGTTTATACCAGCAGGGGGCGCCACAGACCAACCCTGTGATAGTTTTAGAGTCAGATACTGAAATGTAGCAGTGTGGTCAATTCAACAATATGTTAAATATATGAACAATAATACATAGTGACTATTAACAGATGCCTTCAAAATGCAGTGATTAATATGTTTAACTAGATATAAAAGCAGCATCAGGTTTGTTAAAATGTACATTTAGTATTTTGGTTGGTTTTATATCATTTAAATGACATTTGCACCATTTTTTACCAAAAGTCAGACTGAATGCTCCTGAAAATGTCAAATGGTGTAACCACAGTAGAATGATAGATATTAAATATTGTATCAGCTACAGTGTATTTAAGTAGACTTATATACTAATAATGACTTCATTTAAAACATGTAAATGTTTCCTGATCTCCATGGTAACCCAGGTTAAATGTAATATTTAGAACAATTGTATTCCATTAGCTTTACTTAATATAAAAGTTATAATGTAAGATCATGCCAAACTAGTTGATATGGTGTTTTACTGACTATTTACTGTGGAGATGAAATGAGTCTCATCTGTTAGGAAAGAAGAAACAGAAAAGTTCAGAATAAACATGATGACCACGATTTGATATTTAACAGGTTAGAGCGAGACCTGAATGTAAGAACAGGAAGCGGTGAAAGATGTGACTCCATATATGTGGGTGAAACGTGTCTGCAGACAGTGAAATGTGACTGTACATCAATGTGCATGTGACTGAACTCTTGTGGTAGCTGCTGTTTGTGGAGACTGAAAGTATGAAATGTGTGTGTGAGCCGTTTCCAGACTGCAGGACAGAAAAGAGTCTTAACTGGCTCCAAAGGGACCAAAGGGGGTCCAGGTTGTTGGTGCTTTGGTCTGTGGCTTTAAAGATCCCCTCCAGGTCAGTTTTAAGATGTAAAATACTTTGAATAAGAATTTGTGTCTGATGTGATTTTTCCACAAAAATCATCTTATTAAAATCCTTAAAATAACATCTACTCATTCTCCATCATTATTTAATATGCACATTTTCCCATTTCATTAGTTTCTCAGCTGGACTCAGTGAAGTAGGAGATGAGATGAGTTATTTTATCTTCAGTTTCTCTTTTAAATGTGTTTTTTGAAAACCAAACCAACATACAGGCGTCTGATAAACTTCTCATCATACAGCTGAGCATATTTATTCAGACTATATCAATGATCATTTATTATACTAACATTGTAATGCCTGAGCTGTGCATTAAAATGCTCCTTGATGTGAGATAATTGTGATTATTCCTGAATAACATTCAAACTACATCAGCTAGTGTTGAGAGAAGCTCCCAGTAGAACCAGTGTGTCAAATAAAGTGGTGGGACTGGAGTTAGTTGTTGTGAGGCTGTTTGTATTCTGCTGCTCTTAGACTGTGAAGATGCTCTTTGTGAGTATTGAGAACAGCAGCCTGCAGGTTTAACATGATTTATGACGAGTAGTCTGCAACCTGCTTCCATTTTAAGCTCTGTAATGTTTTTATGAATATAATTCAAATATGAAATCTCCATTGTTTGATAATGACTTCCTGTCCTGATCCACAGTTCTGATCTCAGCAGTGTAACTCATCTAGACTAGAGCAGCAGGCTGTTTGTGACTTCATCAGCAGGTCAGGTGGTTCAGAGATGCTCAGAGTTGATCAGAGTACAGCCAGCCAGTATGTCTCAGTTCAGGAGTCACAGCCTCCAAAAACTGTGAGGTGTTTTTTGTCCCTTTGTCCTCCAGCTGCTGATCGACACTCTGTTAAACACATGATAGAAATAACAGGCTGACTACTCTGATAGTAAAAACATCATCCTTTATTATTTAGAGTAAAATAAGTCTGCATTCAAAATAAAATGAAGTGGATGGATCATATTGGGCTCTTAGATGGTTCCTGCTTTCAGTTCCACAGATTTGTTCTTTATCTGCAGTGATGCCTCATAATCTCCACAGTCTCAGAGCAGATGACACAAACAGAAAAGTTCAGGATACACATGATGATTTTAATAAGTGTTTGTTAGAAGGAGGACCTGAATGTGAGAACAGGAAGCTGAACACATGACTCTGTATGTGGTGGTGAAATGTGACTTTACATCAATGTGTGCATGATCTTGTGGTAGCTGCTGTGTTGGATGGAAACTGAAAGTATAAAATGTTTGTGTGAGCTGTTTTTTAGTTTTTAGAGAAACTTTCTACTTTGAGATGACAGTGAAAACAAACGTAAAACGTTTAACTGAAGAAACAAGAAGAAAAACTTTTTTTAAGTGGAGGGGAAGAAAAAAAAGATGATGATGATGAATCCAGTGTAGAAATGTGTTGAACTGATCAATTCTGCCTTCAAAGAACATGATGACCTCTTGACCTTATGTATGTTTTGTAGGCTGTAAGCACATTGTTCTGGTTTGAGTCCGATGTCTCACTAAGTTCATGCAGTTTGTCTGGTGGAGATGAAATGAGTCTCATCTGTTAGGAAAGAAGAAACAGAAAAGTTCAGAATAAACATGATGACCACAATTTGATATTTAACAGGTTAGAGCGAGACCTGAATGTAAGAACAGGAAGCGGTGAAAGATGTGACTCCATATATGTGGGTGAAACGTGTCTGCAGACAGTGAAATGTGACTGTACATCAATGTGCATGTGACTGAACTCTTGTGGTAGCTGCTGTTTGTGGAGACTGAAAGTATGAAATGTTTGTGTGAGCTGTTTCCAGACTGCAGGACTGTAAAGAGTCTTAACTGGTTCCAAAGGGACCAAAGGAGGTCCAGGTTGTTGGTGCTTTGGTCTGTGGCTTTAAAGATCCCCTCCAGGTCAGTTTTAAGATGTAAAATACTTTGAATAAGAATTTGTGTCTGATGTGATTTTTCCACAAAAATCATCTTATCAAAATCCTTAAAATAACATCTACTCATTCTCCACCATTATTTAATATGCACATTTTCCCATTTCATTAGTTTCTCAGCTGGACTCAGTGAAGTAGGAGATGAGATGAGTTATTTTATCTTCAGTTTCTCTTTTAAATGTGTTTTTGAAATATTTGTATGATGCAGAAACAAAAGTAGAAAACCAAACCAACATACAGGCGTCTGATAAACTTCTCATCATACAGCTGAGCATATTTGTTCAGAAAAGTTCAGGATACACATGATGATTTTAATAAGTGTTTGTTAGAAGGAGGACCTGAATGTGAGAACAGGAAGCTGAACATATGACTCTGTATGTGGTGGTGAAATGTGACTTTACATCAATGTGTACGTGACAGGTTGAACTCTTGTGGTAGCTGCCGTGTTGGATGGAAACTGAAAGTATAAAATGTTTGTGTGAGCTCTTTTTTAGTTTTCAGAGAAACTTTCTACTTTGAGATGACAGTGAAAACAAACGTAAAACGTTTAACTGAAGGAACAAGAAGAAAAACATTGTTTTAAGTGGAGGGGAAGAAAAAAAAGATGATGATGATGAATCCAGTGTAGAAATGTGTTGAACTGATCAATTCTGCCTTCAAAGAACATGATGACCTCTTGACCTTATGTATGTTTTATAGGCTGTAAGCACATTGTTCTGGTTTGAGTCCGATGTCTCACTAAGTTCATGCAGTTTGTCTGGTGGAGATGAAATGAGTCTCATCTGTTACATCAATGTGTACGTGACAGGTTAAACTCTTGTGGTAGCTGCTGTGTTGGGTGGAAACTGAAAGTATAAAATGTTTGTGTGAGCTGTTTTGGTTTTTTTAGAGAAACTTTTCACTTTGAAATGAAAGTGAAAACAACAGAAGCCTGAAAAGAACAGAAGCTCCATTGAAAGCCTCCTTAGAGACGCTCAGCTGTAAAAACTGTCCACTTTTAGTATTGGAGAACTGGGTTGGCTGTCATTCATCAGAACTCCGCTGTTGTTAAAAAGTGTTGGTACTAAAAGTTTCAGAGTTTAGGTGAGATGTTAGTTCAGAGATCATTTCTGGAGTAAACTGCTTGACATCGAGCTGAGAGGACGTTTAGTGTTTGTTATGTGAACATGTAAATATAAACTCTTCAGTGTTTCTCTTCTTTTACACAATGAGTTTATAATAAAACATCATTAGTATTAAAAAGTATGAAGAGAGAGCGATAGGTAGGTATGTTTCATTCTTAGCTATGTTAAAACATGTGGTTGTTAACTTTGCTGGTAGCAAAAAATCCCATTTTTAATTTCTAAGATTGTCTACATTTTTTATTTTTCCCCATTAAATAACACACAGACAACCAACCCTATGATGGGGACGGTTGTCACATATTGGACAGTCCACATCATTTAAACAGAATCAGCTGAAGGAGAGTCAGACCTCTCTATTCCTACCTCACACTTTAGAATTTCATTACACATTAAAAGGGAATCTGTTCAGTATACAGTTTATGAGGAATTTAAAGGAATGTGAAAAGTTCTCCTCTACATCAGTCATCCACTCAGCACTGTTTATTGAGAGAAAACAGTGCTGCCCCCCCCCCCCTCCCCCGCCCCCCCATTGGATTGTCCCACCCACATCATGATTCTTACACCCATGATATTTATTATAAACAGTATTTATAATCAATAGTATTTATTATTGTTGGGTGTCTTTGAATTAAATTACCTGCTCTATGGGTAAAGTTGCTGGAGATGACTTCTGTTGTGATTTGGTGCTTTATAAATAAAGATTGATTGATTTTATTTTATTTTTTTATTTTATTAGTTTATTTGTCAGAGACGGTGCATATTAAAAAGCTTATTTATAAATATGCCAGAATTAGCCCAAAGGCAAAGCAAACTACGACAAACAAACCAGAGCAGTTTGACTAATGTGAGCTGAAGCACAACACATATGAGCAACAATCAAACAAGAAGCAGGACAACAGGACAATTCAACTGCATAAACAGGGACAGACAGGAGAAAAACAAGAGCAAGAAACATGATAGAAATAAAGACAGGAACAAGTAAAAACAGGTAAAACATATATGAGCGATAAGGCAGCAGTTTTAGCAACAGGTCAGTTTTGTAAGGTGATGGGTTCATCCAGATTAGTGCTGACGGGTTTGGAGACTTATGAGCCATGTTCTTAATTGTCTACTTATAGAAAAAGACCTGATGTGAACTGGTACAGTGCTCCAATCATGTGCATGTCTTTGAGAGGAGGGGTTAATGATATTCTTAAGTCTTGTAATAGAATTTTTGTAATAGAAGTTTCTGTGAAGAAAAGTACAGACGATGGAGTGATGAATCTTTCTCTTTTACTCAGTACATGCCAGCATGGAGAAGCTTCACTGCTTTAATATCATCTTGATGCTTTTGGACTTTGACTGTGAAGTTATGAGAGTGTGACAGCGTCCTCAGATTGATGATGAAGGACTGATGAAGGAGAATCAGCTGCAGCTTCTCTCTGTGTTTCCTCTACAGGTGAAGGTAGAACCACTCTGTGACCACGTGGATCTGAATTCACCTGGTGAGTATTTTCTTCTTTCTGACACAGAGCTGGATGAAAATAGATGCATGTCATCAGTTTTTAAACACAAGTGAACTATAACTTGCTGCATATGAGCTCTGTAGTGGACAAAAATACAACTGTATGAAAAGGAATCTAGTTAATGCAGTTTCTTCAACATGTATCCACAGTGGAAATCTTACAGTACATGTACTATTTCTTATTTTGCTGTATTGTTATCGTCAAATCACACTCCTTACAGCAGTATTTGTCATCATTTTGAGTCTTTTTTCATGCGGTTTATGTTGTTAACATTGTGAGTAAAATTGTGACAACTCCCCACCTGTCTGTGTCTGCTGCATGGAGGATCAGCTCCGCCCCTCTGAGACAGAGGAGAGGAGCAGCTAACGTTAGCCTCTGCTGCTGTTAGCCGTCATTTCTTGTGGTGCTGCTCTGTATAAAAGGTCTGGACACTGGATGGAGGGGGGGGGGGGTTCTTCACTAATAAGCAGCTCCAGAGGTAGATTTACTGACACTGTTGTGTTAGCTGTGGTAAAGCTAGCTAGAGAGTGAATGAAGAGAGGGAGTTCTGACAGTCAGAAAACTGGTGAATCAGATCAATAAAACGTTATTTTCTGATAGTTTCACAGCACTAATAAACTTCCCCACACACCTCCACTCAACCTACAGCTCAGCCTCAAACCTCTGAATGTGAATCGCCCGTGTAATGTTGAAGTCTGTTCACCAATTAAAAAAATGACGGATGTCATTGCAGCTGTGGTCTCGACTGGCCTTGAGAAAAAAAAACCTGAGTCTAGCTAGTCCAAGACCCTAAAAATGTGGTCTTGAGATCAAGAATGATCTCGAGTACTACAACACTAGTGGACACTTTCAGGTAGGAACAGACAGGTGGAAACTCACAGTATTGTTGTTAAAGTAATGACTAACTGTGGCGCCATCTGGTGGTAGAATAAAGAATGACAGTGTGATAGACAGCAGTGTGTGTGTGATGTGCAGCTGGTTGTAATGAATGAGCATATTGTTGTGTTTGTGTGAAGGTGTTTCTCTGCTATGGATCAGTGTGAGGACAGAGAGGAGGGAGTCCCTCTCTCTAAAAGCTCTCTGTGTGGGGAACATGACAGCCAGACCAAAGCTCAGAGGTGAGATGAGGATCTCTAACTGTCCATCACTAGAGATGCACCGATCAATCGGTCGCTGATTAAAAAAGATGGTTTTATATCCAATCGGCCCCAATCGGTGACCAGCCGGTCACTGTCGTAATTTCCGGTTTTCAGCGATCAAACTGACCCGCATGCACGGTGCGTAGCAGCTCAACGCGCCCAGAGCAAAACAGCTAAAAACTATCAAGACTCAGGAAGAAAACATGTCGCTGATTTGGACTTATTTCACTTTGTGCCAGGACGACCCAAATCCCCGGTCAGTTTCACAACGGGGTACGGGATCATCCCTATGTTCCCCGCTTTGTATGTGACCGGGGAACATTGGGATGATCCCGTCTACAGTTAGCCAGTTAGCTGAGTTAGCCACCGAGTTAGCCGCTGAGTTAGCAGCCAAGTTAGCAGATGAGTTAGCCGCCGAGCTAGCAACCGAGTTAGCCGCCGAGCTAGCAGCCGAATTAGCCGCCGAGTTAGCAACCGAGCTAGCAGCCGAGTTAGCCGCTGAGCTAGCAACCGAGTTAGCCGCGATCGGCGAACATAGGTACGCTCCCCGGGGTTCTAGGGGTACCCAGAGGTACTGGAGGGGTAGTCAATAAATTACATTGTACCAGACAACTGCTGGGACGTTTTTGAATGTTGTTGTTTGAATGTAAGTTAGTTATTGACCTGTAAACTGGACTGAATGTTATGGTCAGTGTTGAAAATAAATCTGCTCAGGAGGCACTGTTGAAACTCTCACTCTATTTCTTATTTCTGATGTTTTATTCTTGAAAAGGGGGGTTATGATAGCATATAGCCTACCACTAGTTGTGGTTTTAATTGCAGTTATATAAGCAAAATGTTGTGTGGGAGAAGGGTACTCAAGCCAAACAAATATAGTGTCTATTATATGATTATAATTATTTCTTAGATAGAAAATCAGTATCGGAAAAAACGGTTTTGGCAGGTCAGACCTCCGGAAATCGGTATCGGCCAAAAATTTTGCAATCGGTGCATCTCTAGCCATCACTGTTCTCCACTCACATCACTCCACCATCATTATTCACACTCAAAGCTCTGTGTGTTTTGTGTTGAAGGACAGAGAAGCACAGACCAGACTCTGCTGGACCTGAACCTGGACCTGGACCTGGACCTGAACCTGGACCTGAACCTGGACCTGGACCTGAACCTGGACCTGAACCTGGACCTGGACCTGAACCCAGCTGTGTGTCCATGAAGAGTGACCGGTCTATGGGCGGACCTATTTACTTCAAACATGAACATCAGCCTGCTGATCAGAGGTCAGAATATAAAATGTTTTGTCTGTTTTTCTCCTGAGCGCGAGCGCCTGGTGGCCGGGCCTTCTCCCATGGGGCCACAGCCCAAAAAGGGGACATAGGACCCCATCCCACAGACCCACCACCAGTGGGGGGGGGCCAAAGGGGTCGGGTGCATAGAGGGCTGGGAGGCAGCCCGGGGACGGTGACCTTGGCGGTCCGACCCTCGGCTGCAGAAGCTAGCTCTAGGGACGTGGATCGTCACCTCTCTGGTGGGGAAGGAGCCTGAGCTGGTGGTCGGCCTCACCTCGACACACAGCAAGGGCTCTGGAACCAGTCTCCTCGAGAGGGGTTGGACTCTCGTCCACTCTGGAGTTGCCACTGGTGAGAGGCGCCGGGCAGGGGTGGCAATACTTATTGCCCCCCGGCTTGGTGCCTGTATGTTGGAGTTTACCCCGGTAGACGAGAGGGTAGCCTCCCTCCGCCTTCGGGTGGGGGGACAGATCCTGACTGTTGTCTGTGCCTATGGTCCAAACAGCAGTTCAGAGTACCCCTTCTTGGACTCCTTGGAGGGGGTGCTGGAAAACACTCCCCCTGGGGATTCCCTCGTTCTGCTGGGGGACTTCAACGCCCATGTTGGCAGTGACAGTGAGACCTGGAGGGGTGTGATTGGGAGGAACGGCCCCCCCAATCTGAACCCGAGTGGTGTTCGGTTATTGGACTTCTGTGCTCGTCACAGGTTGTCCATAACGAACACCATGTTCAATAGGGGTGTGACGAGATCTCGCGGCACGAGAGCCTGCAAGACGAAAACGCGACGACATTTCTCGAAGTGAATTTTGTCTCGCAAAGCTATAATTAAGGGGCGCACCAAAAAAAAAAAAAGACGATCGGGTTTCTATCGCTCATCTGCACATCATGTCTTCTTTTTATAATGTTAATGATCATAAACCTTGTTGCAGCTTCTACCTGCTGAGAAGATCTCAGTCAGAAGTATAAAAGGAGGAGAGGAGCAGGTTAACTCTCTCTACACTGAGCCTGAATTAGGAGGAACGGAGGAGTCTAGCGCAGCTATGGAAGCCTAATGATGATAATATAACACAATTTATATTTTGTTCTACTTGTGTATTTATGTGATACAGGATTTGTGCAATTTACTTTTATTTCTGTGTTTTTAAATTAGCAATAAGATATAATTTGATAATTGGATTCTTTATTTAATTTATATGAATATATTAGAATAGTTTCTACTCTTTATTTACTTTTTAGTATTTGTGACTGTATCTAACCTTTGTATTTATGGTTGTTATTTCCATAAATACCAAAATTATCCATCTATGAAATATCTATATAGAGAAACCTTTTACAGTGCTGCATACTGCATATGATAATTATATATTTAGAAAGTAGAACTAAAAATGATTAGTTAAAATGGGTGTGACAAAGGGTGTCCATATGTGCACTTGGTGTCAGGACACCCTAGGCAGCAGTTCGATGATTGACTTTGTAGTCGTGTCGTCGGACTTGCGGCCGCATGTCTTGGACACTCGGGTGAAGAGAGGGGTGGAGCTGTCAACTGATCACCACCTGGTGGTGAGTTGGCTCCGATGGTCGGGGAGGATGCCGGTCAGACCTGGTAGACCCAAACGTATTGTGAGGGTCTGCTGGGAACATCTGGCAGAGTCTCCTGTCAGAGAGAGTTTCACCTCCCACCTCCGGGAGAACTTTGACCGTATACTGGGAGAGGCAGGGGACACTGAGTCCAAGTGGGCCATGTTCCGTGCCTCCATTGTTAAGGCGGCTGACCGGAGCTGTGGCCGCAAGGTGGTCGGTACCTGTCGTGGCGGCAATCCCCGAACCCGCTGGTGGACACCGGCGGTGAGGGATGCCGTCAAGCTGAAGAAGGAGTCCTATAGGACCTTATTGGCCTGTGGGACTCCGGAGGCAGCAGACAGGTACCGGCAGACCAAGCAGAATGCAGCTGCAGCGGTCACTGAGGCAAAAACCCAGACATGGGAGGAGTTTGGTGAGGCCTTGGAAAACGACTTCCGGACGGCTTCGAAAAGATTCTGGACCACCATCCGGCATCTCAGGAGGGGAAGCAGTGTGCCGTCAACACTGTGTACGGTGGGGACGGTGCACTGCTGACCTCAACTCGGGACGTTGTGGATCGGTGGAAGGAATACTTCGAAGACCTCCTCAATCCCACCGACACGCCTTCCGGTAAGGAAGCAGAGCCTAGGGGCTTGGGTGTGGGCTCTCCTATCTCTGGGGTGGAGGTTGCCGAGGTGGTTAAAAAGCTCCTCGGTGGGAGGGCCCCGGGGGTGGATGAGATCCGCCCCGAGTTCCTCAAGGCCCTGGATGTTGTGGGACTGTCAGGGTTGACACGACTCTGCAACATCGCGTGGACATCGGGGGCAGTGCCCCTGGATTGGCAGACTGGGCTGGTAGTCCCATTTTTTAAGAAGGGGGACCGGAGGGTGTGTTCCAATTACAGGGAGATCACACTCCTCAGCCTCCCTGGTAAGGTCTATTCGGGGGTGCTGGAGAGGAGGGTCTGTCAGATAGTCGAATTTCGGATTCAGGAGGAGCAGTGTGGTTTTCGTCCGGGTCGTGGAACTGTGGACCAGCTCTACACCCTCTGCAGGATCCTTGAGGATGCATGAGAGTTTGCCCAATCAGTCCACATGTGTTTTGTGGACTTGGAGAAGGCATTCGACCGTCTCCCTTGGGGAGTCCTGTGGGAGGTTCTCTGGGAGTATGGGGTATCAGACCCCCTGATACGGGCCGTCCGTTCCCTTTACGACCGGTGTCAGAGCTTGGTCCGCATTGCCGGCAATAAGTCGGACTTGTTTCCAGTGAGGGTTGGACTCCGCCAGGGCTGCCCTTTGTCACCGATCCTGTTCATAATCTTTATGGACAGGATTTCTAGGCGCAGCCAGGGTGTGGAGGGGGTCCGGTTTGGGGACTTCAGGATTGGGTCACTGCTTTTTGCAGATGATGTGGTCCTGTTGGCTTCATCAGACTGTGACCTCCAGCTCTCACTGGATCGGTTCGCTGTCGAGTGTGGAGCGGCCGGGATGAGAATCAGCACCTCCAAATCCGAGTCCATGGTTCTCAACCGGAAAAGGGTGGAATGCACTCTCCGGGTTGGGGATGAGATCCTGCCCCAAGTGGAGGAGTTCAAGTACCTCAGGGTCTTGTTCACGAGTGAGGGAAAACTGGAGCGGGAGATCGACAGGCGGACCTGTGCGGCGTCTGCAATAATGCGGACTCTGCACGGATCCGTTGTGGTGAAGCTCTCGATTTACCAGTCGATCTTGGTTCCTACCCTCACCTCTGGTCATGAGCTTTGAGCAAAGAACACGATCGCGGGTACAAGCGGCCTAAATGAGCTTCCTCCGTAGACTGACTGGGCTCTCCCTTAGAGATAGGGTGAGAAGCTCAGTTATCCGGAGGGAGCTCGGAGTGGACCCACTGCTCCTCCGCATTGAGAGGAGCCAGATGAGGAGGCTCGGGCATCTAGTTAGGATGCCTCCCGGACGCCTCCCTGGTGAGGTGTTCAGGGCCCGTCCAACCGGTAGGAGACCCAGTACACGCTGGGAATGCCTCAGGATCCCCCGGGAAGAGCTGGACGAAGTGGCTGGGGAGAGGGAAGTCTGGGCTACCCTGCTTAGGCTGCTGCCCCCGCAACCCGACCCCGGATAAAGTGGAAGAAGATGGTACGGTACGGTACGAAAAGGAATGAAATTATGTTTTCTGAAACCTGATATTTTAAATAGTAGCTCAGTTTAATATCAGAGACATCCTAGATACTGCTTTACTGGACTCTGCTGGTCACAGCATGTAACTGGAAACAAAAGGTTACATAAGGACAGACAGGTGGACACTCAATGATAGAAAATCATTCTGACTGCGTCTCTTCCTCCAGGGTGGACCATGGTGGAGAGCAGTGGTTAAAATCTGATCTGGAGAAGTGTAAGTGTGGATTGAATTTGATTCATGACAACTAAACAGCACACAGTCAGTTTCTCTTTAAATACAAAGTTGGTCTTTGTGGTATTTATTCATTAAAACATTACTGACAAAATGTGTCATCATGAAACTTTATAGAAATGAACAACAGATCAGAAGTTAAACAGAGAATAAATCCATCAGGTGTGTCAGATGATAAACTGCTGCTGTGTTGTTTCTTCTTCTCTTCATCAGATTTCTGTGAACTCACACTGGACACAAACACAGTAAACAGAGCCCTCAAACTGTCTGATAACAACAGGAAGGTGACATATGTGGAGGAGGATCAGTCATATCCTGATCATCCAGACAGATTTGATGTCTACTATCAGCTGCTGTGTAGTAATGGTCTGACTGGTCGCTGTTACTGGGAGGTCGAGTGGAGAGGAAGCATTAATATATCAGTGAGTTACAGAAGAATCAGCAGGAAAGGAGACAGTTATGACTCTTTGTTTGGATTTAACGATCAGTCCTGGAGTCTGTGGTGCTCTGCTAATGGCGGTTACTCTGTCTGGCACAATAAGAGAAGAACACCCATCTCCTCCTCCTCCTCCTCCTCCTCCTCCTCCTCCTCCATCTCCTCCTCCTCTGTCTCTAACAGAGTAGCAGTGTATGTGGACTGTCCTGCTGGCACTCTGTCCTTCTACAGAGTCTCCTCTGATACACTGATCAAACTCCACACCTTCAACACCACATTCACTGAACCTGTGTATGCTGGGTTTGGGTTTAGGTTTGTGTTTTATCCTGGTGCCTCAGTGTCTGTGTGTCCTCTGTCTGAGTGAGAGTCTCCTCCTGTGGAGACAAACAGTCACACTGCTTACTGAAGACAGCTGCTGAAATCACTGTTCACTCTGTTCACCAGTGAATAGAAACAGGAAGTGACAGCAGCTTCCTGTGTTTAAATGTTGATGGTGGACGAGGTTTCACTCTGGTTTCATTTGGATCACTGACTGTGCTTTAATGTCAGAATATAGTTTCTATTAGAAGTAGTGAAATGATCTCCTCCGGACTGAATTGATGTGTAAAAACTGTGTTGACTCTGATATTCACTTGAGTAAAGTTTTCTTGGAGCAGCATCTAGCAGCTGTTAGTCGCTGTTAGTTATTCCATTTGATCAGGATCTTAAAGTGAAGTTTTTCCTGAAAATGTCCACCAGACATCCCAGTCTGTTTGACATCAACTCAGTTTGTGTTCAATCATTAACATCAACGTATATTTCTATCTGATGTATGTATATAATAACATGTATGGGCTGCTTTCCTTTAGGTTTTCTTGCCTCTGCAGGTGATGTAAATATTGGGCCAGATCCAAGAACGACTCGTACACACAGATTCGTTCTTAAACCATGCGTACGAGTGATTTACGATTTACAATTTTCGATTGCAGTGATTGCCTCAAAAGGTTGTGCACCAAAATATTAAGTTAAGGGTATCATCATTTTTGTCCAGACCTGTTTCATTAGTTTGTGTTTTTAAATGATTCTGTTGAACCACAATTCAAAAGTAATGTCTGATTTTCATTGGTTAATTTTCAGTACATTTTTATTTATTATTACTTTTGTTATTTCAGTGACCTTTGTGGGTTTTTCTTTCTTTAACGGAGGGGTACCAACAATTTTGTCCACGTGTCTATATATATGTTGTCAGTATTTTAGAGACCCCTGAGTAATGGGTGTGAACTACAGATGTAGGCAATGAGCAAGTATGCACTTCTGAAACCATAATCATGATGACATTATTCTGTTTGTAAATTATTAGGTTATTTAATATAAAGAAGTAGGCTATAAACTGACAATTGAAACTATGACATAATGTTTTATATTGTAAGCTAGTTACAATATAAATATTAGCGGCCGAATCTACAAAGCGACTTGTCCACAATATAAACTGACTATTTATTAATAACTTTTATTCATTTAATTGAAATATTGCTTATCAAAGTAATAGTTTAACTGACATTACCTGACATAATTCATGTTCAGCCATTTTTGTTTTTATTTCTGTGACGGTGCAACAGCTGAGACAGCGTTCACAGCACGGCTAATTTTTTTTCATCCTTTGTCTTTCTCAGGACCTTTAATTCCACTAACACTGTTGAGAGTGTGATGACATACATTTCATACCATCTAAGTGAGAACCACATGACTGCAGAGAGTATCCTTCTGATAAGACTCCTTTCTCTGCTTTTAGTCACCAAATCTTCAGGTTTCATCTGCAATTCAAAACCTTTGTCTCCCAAACGCAAACAAACAGTACATAAAGGCAAGGCAGTTTTATTTATATAGCACATTTCATACACAATGGCAACTCAATGTGCTTTACATAAAACAAACATTTAACAGTAAGAATTGGAAATGAAAAAACATAAAAACATACAATTTGAGAAATAAAAAAAACCCCAATAATAGTAAACACATGGAAACATTAAAACATACAATTAACCCCCCCACCTCCTCACACACACACACACTCACACACACACACACACACACACACACACACTAATAATTAAAACAAAGTACTGAAAAATAGAAAGACATAAATAAAATGCTAGAATAGAGCCTTAAATATAAGATTGCAGCAAAAATAATAAATTAGCTTTAAAATCATTAATAGGACATAGAGTGCAAATGAAAGATTAAAATGTAAAGTGCTTTAAAATAAAGAGCTCAATCATAAGCTCAGGAGAAGAGAAATGTTTTTAACCTGGATTTAAACATGATTTCAGTTCTGCTGGTAGCTAGCTGCTTCATCATGTTTAGTTTGAACTCTGGGCTCAACTATCTGACCTGAGTCAGTAGATCTCAGAGCTCTGGGCTCAACTATCTGACCTGAGTCAGTAGATCTCAGAGCTCTACTGGGTTTATATTCTACTAACATGTCATTCATGTATTCTGGACCTAAACCATTCAGTGATATGTAGACCAGTAGCAGAACTTTAACTGGGAGCCAGTGTAAAGACTTTAGAACTGGAGTAATGTGCTCTGATCTCTTCACTCAACCTCTGTATGCTGGGTTTGGGTTCTGGTCTGGTTCCTCAGTGTCTCTGTGTCGTCTGTCTCAATGAGAGTCTCCTCCTGTGTGTGAAGATGTAAATAAATAACTTTGAGAAGTTTGAGTAACATTATTTTCATTGCTGGTTAAAATTCAAGCAGAAGCAAACACAACAAGCTTCTGTAACATTGATCTGATTATTAAAATAAAAACCAGTTTGAACTTGAAGCTTTTGGTTTTCTGTTTGTTTTTGACACCAGCAGGACTCCGTACATCTCAGCTCTCTGTTTTTACTTTATTGAACAACAGCAGAATATAAAAACATACAGGTAAACATTAATATCAGTTACATGTGTAATAACATGAGGAAATGAAGAACGTGAGAGGAAATATTAAAACAATGCAAACATCCACACACACAAGCTAACAAACAAGCTACCAAACAAGCTAACAGCAGACAGAACCAAGAACAACATGAAGCAGATTAGCAATAAGAAGCTAGCAGGACAAAGACAATAAACACTTTATAAAAAGCCACAAAGCAACAATAAGGCTTCTGTGGCTTCAAATTAAAATCATCTGTGAGCTGTAGAAAAACTTGTGTTTTATTCTTTCTTTGAAAAGTTTGTGTAATATTCTTCTTGTTAAACTTTTGATCTGTTAGTTCAGGTCCATCTAACATCAGTGAAGGCTGATTCTTCTTTTCATCTTTACTTCTGTGACTTTTCACAAGTTGAAAGAATTCATCGTTACAGCAGAAGTGAAAGAGTTCATATTACTGAATCATCACTCACATTATGAAACTATAAGAGACACAATAAACATCACCCATGACGTCATGTTTACTATTTAAAGTGTGGGTAACGTCACTCAGCGCGCCGGGTTTCTCTTCCTGTGTGTGAGCAGGTGAGACACACCTGAGCAGCAGCAGACAGCAGCAGACGCTTTCATCACTTTGTCTTTTAAACTTTACTTCATATTTTACATTAAAGTGATCCGCGCGGAGCGGCAGCGCGAGACCGGAAACCGGAGCTACACCCGAGAGTCCGTGCACGCGCAGCAGCTGACAGCAGGTGAGTCCAAGTTCTGATAATGTTTTGAAAAGACGAGTGAAGCAGTTATTAGATGTTTGGACTGAGCGCCCCCCCCCCCCCCCCCCCCCAATGAATATAATATAATGAATATGATATAATATAATATAATATAATATAATATAATATAATATAATATAATTTAATACAGCTCTCTTAGATGGGAGGGGTTGGACCTCAGAGCTGAGGCCGGAGAATCCTGACACGAAGCACAGCAGGCACTGATGAGCTCAGCCCGCCCCCCTTCCTTCCATCCTACCCTCCTTCCTTCCATCCTTATTTCGTTCGTTCCTTCCTTCCTTCCTTCCTTCCTTCTGTCCTTCCTCCTTCCTTCCTTCCTTCCTTCCTTCCCATTCATTATATTATATTCATTATATTATATTATATTATATTAATATATTATATTATATTTATTATATTATATTATATTATATTATATTTATTACAATCAGTATTTATTCTACAGGCAGTGTTATATCATAATTTTCTTTCCCTCATGTTTCTCCAGACAGCTGCTGGTTGTTTTCTTCAGGATGTAATATTTGATATGACTGTACTGCAGTGTTTTCACTCTATTATTGTGATGTATTTATGAGACATACTGTATATTTATGTGTTTTATGTTTGTAGCGGATTTGTATAATTATTATTATTATAATTAATCACTCGTTAAAAGGGGCACCACCGGACGTAAGATCCGGAAGTTATGATTATTCAATTAGGATTAATTAAATAACCATAACTTAATTAAATAGATTTGATTAAGGCAAATTTGATGAATCAGTCAAATATCTTTAGGCTCGTGGTTTCTAGGCGTCAGGGAACTTGTTAGTGTATTTAAACCAGAAATAAGGCACACACACACAGTTTGTCTATGATACTAACAGGCTATTTATTTAAACACATGGATTAAGTAACAATAGATATAGCGTCATGAAACATATGCACACATATAACGTCAAAGAGGTAGGTTAATTATGCTCAGTGAAGGTTTAATAGCGACTCAAACTCATGATGCAGCAGTGATGACTGAAAGTCTACTCCTAAATACTATGTAAAGCTACTCTGTCGATATTAATAACTATAGGGCAGTGGAGTTTAAAAGGTCAGCTACAATCTTTCACCAGCCTGTTGTAGAATATGGAACCATAGCCCTACTTGTGCAGAAGACGTCGATCGTCAGCCCTGGAGTGGTTTTGGTCGCGAACTCAGCGGGGGTTTGGCCTCTCCCTCTCTGGGTTCAGCAATGCGGGCCCGGTTGACTGGCTTCGGCGAGTGGTGACTGGCTTCGGCGTGTGGTTCGGCTGAGTGGTTCTGCTGGCCTCGGGAGCTGCAGATGCCACTGGCGCTTCGTGGTGGATCACAGGCGGTGAAGAGACGATGTTGTGCGGCTGACTCAGTTATTCTTAGTACCTCAGTTCAGGCTGACCAGCACAGCCGAGGTATTTTATTCAATAAAAAGGTTCAGAGTGGTTCTCTTGAATTCAGCTTGAATTACTGAGAGAGAAAAGTCTTTTAGGCCGTGCTGAGCCTTGGAGATGCGGAGTCCGAAACGGACAAAGGTTGAAGCACGTGGGCTTTTAGAAAAAGATAAAAAGGTAAATAAACTACGCTGAGCTAATCAAAAAGGCAACGACGTCAACTGGAATACGACTGATTGGCTTGTAATAAAAAAATCAAAGATAACTGTGCAAAAGGAAGAATGCTCTAAGCTGCGAAAATACTAAACAAAGGATTACGTACTAGAAAAAGTTTAAGAGGTTATAAACGAGCAGCAAGGAGCAAAACAAGTAAGCAAAGGAAAAAGAAACAAGAGAGCGAAATTTCAAAATCTGGCGCTTATGTATCAGGGGGATGGATCCCAGGAGATGGCTAAAGACAACGCCCAACATCCGGAGTGAAGGCTTTTCTCTCCTCCTTCGAGGTAGCAGGGAGGAGGGGTCGTCTCACTATTTTAATCGGAATACTAGGATTTAATTTTTAATATCTCATCACTGCTGTCTCATCAGCACGAGGGAAATAACATAATCCTTCACCCTAATACAGGCATACAGATACAAAATGGCATAACATTCGTAGATATTTTGGACTACAGTCCCACAATCAATTGAAACATGCATGTTCTTCCTAAATAAGATTATGCTGATTTTATGTTAGCAGAGGTAGCAAACTTTACTCATATCATATCTCCTGCATTCCTGTTGGATCTTAAACCTGTTTGTAGTTGCCAACAATGATAGTCATGCATGTCACACTCATATGGGATTTGTCGGGGTAACATAGGCATAAAAGAATTATAAAACAGAAATATAATGTTACAGAGATCACATTGTTCATTAGAAAAAAGGTTAATAGGTCATTTTAAAGTCATTTATCTTGATTGTCTGTTGCATTGAAGGAAGGCATAGAGTTCATTTGGAGTTTAGTGTAACAAGAGGATGATTCTCCTTAGAGTCACACATGGGTTCTGTTTTACCTCCCAGAACCCAGGGGATTTCACACGTAGGTCAAAAGGTCTCTGAAAAGGCCCCCTGGAGGGATGGAATGGGGGTGAAAAGTTTGTTGGGATCGTAAAAGCTCCCATCCTTTTGCCCATCTCCTACTTCGTGACAGGAGAGGGGGTGAAGGAAAACAAACCAGCTCCTTCATATATTTGAATTATCAGTTTACTGCCCCTTTTTCAGGGCATCAAAGCATTCCATTGTTGAGAACTTGCTATGGATCAGTCCTCATGCTACATGTTGTTTGTCTGTAATCATCTGTGTTGCTGCCACTCTGAGCCAGGACTCTCTGAAAAACAGCTTTTTCATTTCAGTGAGGTTTTCCTGCTTAAATAGAGTTTAATGTTTGTCTGCATTGTGTATGAGGACACATGATATAATAATGAATCATAATTGTAACTGCCCACATGTCAGTTCATTTAATTCTCATTTATTTATTTATTTCTTAGTTCCTACCTGCGTTTCAGTTGAGGCGGACGCATTGTTTGTATTTGTTTCTACACGGTACCACTTTAGTGACACACCACCTGGCAGGGCATGGCAGGGAAACCACACGGTTGGTTGTCTCCACACTCGGTAAAGTTGATATGAGTTGAGTTACGACATTAAATGTAAATAAAGAAGACAAAGACAGAAGAAAGGACAAGATTCAGCCCCTTTGGTAGTGTGCAGCCTACGAGGTGTGTTTTATTGGTGTATATGTGTAATATTATTAAGCTGCAAGCTCTGAATTAGCACATGTATTTACCAGATTGTTTGTTTACTTTCATCTTCTTTAGTTCTCACGGGTTGGTCGGTGAATAAATTAAACCCTGTCTTGAAACGAGCTCGGGTCTCATGCTTTACTACCGAGAGGAGCTACAATAATTGTTGACTTTCAGTTTCATCAGCCATGGTGAGGAAGGATTACACGGAGGTAACGCTCTCATATGTTGTTTTTATTTCACTCTCTTCTTCACAGCACCGGGAAAAATACACCACTAGCCATGATCTCATGATAAGTTAGTGCACAGTGTAGCGCTCCCACTCATTACTGCCACCTCCTGTCACAAAACGTAAAGTGCATAAAAGTAACGTAAAATGGCCAAACATAGAAAACAAGGTGCCAACAGTCAGAGCGTATGTCTTATAATACAGGTTCAAACAAAAACAGACTAATCCTTACAATATGGGAGCATATCAAAACAAATGATGATAGAACTTAAATCTGATGTCAGTAATATGGTTGATGAGAGCACATAACTTAACAATAACAATGAACACAAAGAACTATTTATTGATCATGTTTTGCACACAGAGACCAAACTTTATGATCAAGCTGATAAAGATTTCTACTGTCTGTTAATGTTTGACTCTTGTTTCCAGATTCTTGGTTCCAGAGTTCAGAGCTGCTGTTCTGTGATCAGATTCCCTTAAAGAAGACTTCAGGTTAAAGATGAATACAGAGAGTTGAGACCTTAAAAAGCTCCTGCTGTCAGTTCCATGTTTGTTCTTCTTCTGGTTGGTTTCCTGCTTGAAGCTGCTGATTCATTTCACCTTCACTCATCAGCTTGATTCAGATGATTTTCAGCATCTAAAGGTAACGTAAGCAACAGTTTCATCATGTTTGTGTCAGCAGCTGTTAAAATGATCTGATAACAGTACAGATGGAAGTTATACTGATGACCTATGTTCATTTGTTGATGCATTGATGGAATGAACTAAACTACAGAAGAAATAAGAAAAGCTGAAATCAAACATCTTTATTTCACATGTCAAAGTTTGATGTGAAATAAAGTCATGTTCTGTTTCTATAAATCGTGTCTCAGTGAGTCTGAGAAGTTTCTGCTCTTTATATTTCTGATGGAGACGATGTTCTACACATGCAATGATCCCTTCACTAAACTGAAGACATACTGCAAAGTGTTGGAGTTGCTGCTGTGTTGTAGTAGGAAGGAAGGAAGGAAGGAAGGAAGTGTTGTAGTTGTGTTTCTCATGATAAACTGATTAGTGTTAGCTCTCCATCATGTGTGATCATGTAAGGAGAGAAGGAAGGGAGGAAGGAAGGAAGGAAGGAAGGAAGCTCTCCATCATGTGTGAAACTGTGACTTTGTTTTTTATTCATTGAAGTCAGAACGTGACGTTTAAATAAGGACGTTCACACATCACGACTCTGTGGAAATAAAACAAGCCTCACTTTGTCATCATGATCACTGACACACACACACACACACACACACACACACACACACACACACACACACACACACACACACACACGTTTAATATCAAGGTTCAAAGTTCTGATCATTCAACCATTTAACCTTCTGAAATAACATCCTTATTGTCCAACACTGACTAAAGACCACAAACATGATATGATTATAACTGATAACTTTGATCTCCAGTAATATTTAGTTTTATAGCATCAGAGTCTTTATGTGTATTCAGTAAATGATTGTTTGAAGCCGTCATATCTCTGAGTGTAACATGTAGAGTCAGGACTGCTTTCTTTTATGGAGCCCCAATTGACTCCACATTCAAATAATAAATAAGTTAATTATTATGAAACATAACCTTATCATAATTTCATCTTCCTTATTTTCACAGTAACATTTTATTTTGTAACATAACTTTTCAGACTTGTCTTTTATTTCATGTTGTTTTTAAGCAAACATCACATCAGGCATACAGCTCAGACATCAGTTACATATGAGGAAATAAAGAATATGACATAATAAATCAATATAAACATCATTAAAGTCAAAGTAAATTAAAGGTGGTGTTCATATTCTAGTCAGAGGTTTCAGGGAGCAAAGTTTCATTGTTGTTTATCATTTATAGCTTTTTTATTATTTACTAGCTTGAGTGATTTTAATAGTTCAATTCTAGGAGGAAAGGTGCAATTTTCTCTTTATTAAGGTTTCATATGTTTTCAGATGAGAAAGTAACTATGTAGATTCCCAAAAATATATCATATTATATTATATTATATTATATTATATTTATTATATTATATTATATGATGAGGGTGACAGGATCTGAAATGACAGGATAATTAGTGAAAAAACATAACCACAACTGATCAACCCATGACAAATATACACTACTGACACTAGAACACAACTCAGTCAGTATAAAATGAATAATGAGTAAATATTGCTCAGCTGTAAAAACAAACTGCCGGTGGCTTCAGCTCTGATCTGAACACATCACATAGAGACTCAAAGCAATAACACACAAACACGGTGACTGTTCAAATGTCCCTGCTCTTATATTATTTGCAGTAGGTGTAATGCTCTGTTGTTAGCTTGATCATTAGTTCATTAGCAGCACTTAGTCATAAATTATTTGATTTGACTAGCCAATAGTGTAAACCTTACTTATTTGGTCATAGTTTTCATACTATAACTGATGCCTGTATTCAATGTCTATCCTTTGGCTGCAGTAGAGAGACCTCTAGTGGACATTTGGAGCATTACTTGTAATAATACAAAATGCCGTTATCAGCAGCAGTGCTATTATTGTCTTTATTTCTTTGTTTATTCAGACCATTATAACTAATTATATATATTCTGTTGTTGTTTAATATCCTTCAAATAACCAAACTTCAAGAAGTCATAATTGGCTGATTATTCATTTTGGATAAGTACGATGTACCAGCTGTCTTTACTCCTGTGGGACTTTATTAAAGATTGTTGACCTAACTCCTGGATTTCTGCAGAGGTGTTCACACCAAAAGCATCTGTCGTGAATTGAGCAGCAAGTCTACGTAGAAAATCAATGTAAATGGCGCGATAACATGCAATTTCATATCAGGTGGTGCAAATGAAGTTGGAAAAATTGAACTTTTCAGGCGACATTGCGCAGCGACATCCCATCAGCGGCGAGTCAGATGCTTTTGGTGTGAACGCAGCTTAAAGTCAGACTCTTACACGCCAGTATTCAATCAGATATATTACACAGTGACCACTTTAATGGCGGGAAACACAGAAGAGCAGCGAAAACCGGAGATGAGGGTTGAAGTTTCCCTCTATAATAAGGCTTTATTAATACAATAGAACAATAGAAGCATATTTTGACAGTCTGGTTGCTTTGGACTGTATGAACACTGACTGTAGACCATCAGTGTAAATATATAAATACACTGTTTGCTGAAGTGAACACAGTGAGCTGGAAGATGTAAAGATGTGGAGGGAAAAGATTCGATCTGCATCACAGAGACGTAGCAGGTCATCAGAAACATAGACGGACTAAATATATCTTTAGAAATGTTTTTAAAATAGAGAACATCAGAAATATTTATATACTGATCATTTATTAACTGTTTATGTACCAAACAGGAAGTTTAACCCTAACCCTTTGAAAGGAGATCAATTTTTAAAAATGTTTATTAACTGTTTATAAACTAGTTATGAATGCTTCATTAAGAGTTGTAGTTGTTAACAAAGACATTAATAAAGACACATTTCCTTCAATCTGTTTATAACTACATTACAATGTGTTTAATAAATGTTTATATAACCAACATTGAGATTAACAAAGTGTTTTAAAGAGATCAAACTATAATAATTATCATTATTATTGATATGCAGTCAGTTTAAATGGTTTTAAATTCAGTTGAACTTCTGCTTTACACTGAAACAGCTGTCAGATATGATTTACTGAAGATCATTTTATCCCACAGACTTGTTCTCTGCTGTCATCAGATGGTTGAATATTGAAGGTGAGAGTGACAGCAGACGTTCAGAAGCACAGAGACACAGAGGCTTAACGTCTGCAGATGGATGAACAGGTAAGAACGTCACAGCTGCTTGATGTTTTTAGTTTTTGTCGAGCTCTGAGAGAAACAAACCTCTTTTTCTTAAGATTCAGGCTAATACGGACATTCATACATCACAAGTCAATCTTTTCTTCTGTAGTGTTTTCAGCCTCTCCCCCTGCTCATCCACTTGCATACACACAAAACCTTTGTGATGAAAAGTTATTAAAATCTAAAGCCTCAATCGAGCGCTCTGATCGTTGCGCCACAACAAACTGATGATTTGCTGTGAAACAGGAAGTTGCTGTAACTTTAACAGACATGTTCCAACCTGCACCAAATGTCTCACGTCCTGAACACATCTATGCTTCAATATTGTCTTTTAATCATAGTGCCACCTACTGGACACAGGAAGTGTTATTTCCCCCCTTGTACCAATGTCCCATTAAAGCGCAGGTCTGAAGACGTCTACGTGCTCATGATGTGAGCCCTTCAACTGCACCACGGCCCAACATGCGTGGGGGTGCCAGGGCCCGTTCATCACTACTTGCAGCTTTAATTCATAATTATATTTAATAATTATTAACTATTGTGAATAACTAAATCAGCCCCTAACTGAGTTGTTGATTTGACAAGCTGCTATCAAAGCCCAACCTTAGTGTTTGAAGTGTTTCCTGGTATAAAATAACAGCGGTGGTGTTTCACAGATGAGAAGTCAACAGTTGGGATTACTGTAAAGTGTCCTGCATTTAATTTGTTTTTAAGAAGATCTCTGTTTTCTAAAGTGCTTCTGTTGAACTCAGCACATCCTTCATGTTGATCTGTTGTGTGATGAAGTCAGGTTAATGTCCATTTCCAACAACAGTCATGTTCTACTCACCGCTCTGAAGGTTCGCTGATCGTCAGTCGACGAATTCCTACACAGATGTTCAACATCATTTTTGGAAACTTTTAATGGAAGAGTGAGCAGCAGAGTGATGAGATGGGATGTGATGAACTGTATGTTTGTTTAAGGTTTAAAAGGTTTTCTTTGTTTCTGACAGGGAGGAAAGCCAGTGGACTCTATCCCTAAACAGGATCTCTTGAGAACTTTACAGAATTTGGGAGAAGATGACTTTAAAACATTTAAGTGGTACCTGGAGCAGCCTGAGGTCCTGGAAGACCTCCCAACAATCCCAAAGAGTCGACTGGAGAAGTCGGACCGGTGTGACACGGTGGATCTGATGGTCCAGACCTACAGTGAAAACACGCTGCAGGTGACCAAAAAGGTTCAGGGGAAGATGAATAAGCAATGCTCACACACCATCTCTAAACGTAAGTCATGATTAAACTGATAAATCTCACATGACAGGGAGATCCAGGCACTGAATGATCTTTTCAAATATAAAGAAAGTTTTTCTGCACAAATATGAAATGTTTTTGTTAAATGTAGTGAAATTAAAGGGCAGCACAGCGAGGCATCATGTGACATACACTAGTCACACAGAAGTTGTCAGGCAGGCTTGAAGTACATGTGATAAATAGGACAGTGGTGTATCCTGAGATGTTTGTGTGTGTCGCCTGCAATGAAACACTTTGACCATAGAGGTTCAGGTCTATAGTTCGTCCAGGTTGGCAGTGTGACCCTGCAATGAATTTAAAAAACTCTTTATCATAAGGTGGCTGTTAATCATATCTCCCTTCTGTTTTACATGTCCCATGTATATGAACAGTCTAGAAGCATACATTCCTGTAAGTCCAGGTGGAGTGACAGATTATTGCATTTAAAGGCTGGGTCTGCAGACACCTGATGTGTGTGTGTTGTATGAAACCTTGTTTCATGGGCAGCTCCCTTTCAGAAGTCCCAGGTTTTTCCCAGGCTGACAGGCATGGGTGTGGGATTACTCATGAACCTATGTTGAGCACTGCTGTTTCCCACAGTTTTGGGGGATTTGGCACATATGACATAGGACATTTTCAAAGCCTCCATTGCAGGAGCACCTGTCCTGACTTCTGGCCAGAAGGCTGTTGGTTCCTACCTGAGGGGTTAGTCCTTTCAGATTTGATGAATCCTCTATTACGTCCAGAGGATTCCCAAAGAGGATGATGGATACCGGGAGGCCAGAAGGACTTAAGCTTCTGTAGTAAAAGAAGGAAAACTGTTGTGGGATGGTTCTGAGAGATCATGGAGAAGTTGACCTGAATGAGGTTCTAGCAAGCAATTGGAAGATATTACTTGACAAAGGCAGCAATGATTTCACAATCTCCTGACCCTGACTGACACCTCTCTACAGAGGAGACTGGGCTGAAACGTTTGAGGGAAGTCTCATCCAGCTCTTGGTTACAGGTACAGGTTATTAAAGTGCTCAGAGAGGTTCACAGTGGTAAGGTGCCACAGGTGGATGAGGTTTGTTCTGATATGTTGAAGACTCTGGACACTGTAATGTTGTCTTAGATGACACATGGGACCAGATGTTGTGTTCCAATGATTTGGGAGGCACATTGCTCAGGCTATGCCAGAAACCAGTTTGAGAGTAATGGAGAGGAGGCTTAAACCAAACCTTAAATTCAGGAAAATGTTGTAGTATTAATGGTTGTATGACTGTTAAGTGATTCATCACAGTATGAAAAATGTTTCAATCAAAGTTAACATTTTGTTATGAATCAGAAATCTGCACAATTATCAGGAAACTATTAGAACTTACTATAACATTACTCTCTTGTGTATTTTCTCTCTTGCATTCTTTCAGATACTGTTGCCATGTGTCAGCATAAAGTCAAATCCAACCTGAAGGAGAAATGTCAAAATTTGTTTGAGAAAATCACAAAAGCAGGAAATTCAAAACTTCTACAAGAGTTCTTCACCCGGATCTACATACTAACACAAGAAACTGGAGAGGTGACCATGGAACATGAGGTCAGACAGATTCAAACAGCATCCAGGAAACCAGACAGACCAGAAACAACAATCAGACATGAAGACATCTTTAAAGTCCCACCTGGAAGAGATAAACCAATCAGAACAGTGATGACAAAGGGAGTGGCTGGCATTGGGAAAACAGTCTTAACACAGAAGTTCACTCTGGACTGGGCTGAAGACAAAGCCAACCAGGACATAGACTTCACATTTCCATTCACTTTCAGAGAGCTGAATGTGGTGAAAGAGAAGAAGTACAGCTTGGTGGAACTTGTTCATCACTTCTTTACTGAAACCAAAGAAGCAGGAATCTGCAGGTTTGAAGAGTTCCAGGTTGTGTTCATCTTTGACGGTCTGGATGAGTGTCGACTTCCTCTGGACTTCCACAACACTGAGATCCTGACTGATGTTACAGAGTCCACCTCAGTGCATGTGCTGCTGACAAACCTCATCAGGGGGAAACTGCTTCCCTCTGCTCGCCTCTGGATAACCACACGACCTGCAGCAGCCAATCAGATCCCTCCTGAGTGTGTCGGCATGGTGACAGAGGTCAGAGGGTTCACTGACCCACAGAAGGAGGAGTACTTCAGCAGGAGATTCAGAGATGAGGAGCAGGCCAGCACCATCATCTCCCACATCAAGACATCACGAAGCCTCCACATCATGTGCCACATCCCAGTCTTCTGCTGGATCACTGCTACAGTTCTGGAGGATGTGTTGAAAAGCAGAGAAGGAGGAGAGCTGCCCAAGACCCTGACTGAGATGTACATCCACTTCCTGGTGGTTCAGGCTAAACTGAAGAATGTCAAGTATGATGGAGGAACTGAGAGAGATCCACACTGGAGTCCAGAGAGCAGGAAGATGATTGAGTCTCTGGGAAAACTGGCTTTTGAGCAGCTGCAGAAAGGCAACCTGATCTTTTATGAATCAGACCTGGCAGAGTGTGGCTTCAATATCAGAGAAGCCTCAGTGTGCTCAGGAGTGTTCACAGAGATCTTTAAAGAGGAGAGAGGGCTGTACCAGGACAAGGTGTTCTGCTTTGTCCATCTGAGTGTTCAGGAGTTTCTGGCTGCTCTTCATGTCCATCTGACATTCACCAAGTCTGAAGTCAATCTGCTGGAAGAAAAACAAACAACATCCTGGTCTGCAGTGTTCAGAGGCAAATCAACACGTCTCTACCGGAGTGCTGTGGACGAGGCCTTAAAGAGTCCAAATGGACACCTGGACTTGTTCCTCCACTTCCTCCTGGGTCTTTCACTGCAGACCAATCAGACTCTCCTACGAGGTCTGCTGACACAGACAGGAAGTAGCTCACAGACCAATCAGAAAACAGTCGAGTACATCAAGAAGAAGATCAGGAAGAGTCTGTCTGCAGAGAGAAGCATCAATCTGTTCCACTGTCTGAATGAACTGAATGATCGTTCTCTAGTGGAGGAGATCCAACAGTCCCTGAGATCAGGAAGTCTCTCCACAGTTAAATTGTCTCCTGCTCAGTGGTCAGCTCTGATCTTCATCTTACTGTCATCAGAAAAAGATCTGGATGTGTTTGACCTGAAGAAATACTCTGCTTCAGATGAGGCTCTTCTGAGGCTGCTGCCAGTGGTCAAAGCTTCTCATAAAGCTCTGTAAGTGGATGAAACACTGGATATTTGAACAATATCAAATATGTTGAATAAAACATTTTGTGTTCATTACTAACCCTTTCTTCAGGCTGAGTGGCTGTCACCTCTCAGAGAGAAGCTGTGCAGCTCTGTCCTCAGTTCTCAGCTCCCAGTCCTCTAGTCTGAGAGATTTGGACCTGAGTAACAACAACCTGCAGGATTCAGGAGTTAAGCAGCTTTCTGCTGGACTGGAGAGTCCACACTGTGGACTGAAGACTCTCAGGTCAGGATAGAGCAGCTATAATCCTGATGTACTGAACAATGACAATAAATATTAATGTTAATCATACTGTACATCATCTGTAGGATTCTGGTAAATATATGATTAAAAACATTGTGTTATCAACTTTTTATATTTCCAGTCTGTCAGGATGTCTGATCACAGAGGAAGGCTGTGCTTCTCTGGCCTCATCTCTGAGCTGCAACCCCTCCCATCTGAGAGATCTGGACCTGAGTAACAACAACCTTCAGGATTCAGGAGTGAAGCAGCTTTCTGCTGTACTGGAGAGTACAAACTGTGAACTGGAAACTCTCAGGTCAGAATAGAGCAGCTATAATCCTGATGTACTGAACAATGACAATAAATATTAATGTTAATGATTCTGCATATCTGTAGGATTCTGGTACATATGTGATTAAAAACATTGTATTATCAACATTTTTATGTTTCCAGTTTGTCAGGATGTCTGATCACAGAGGAAGGCTGTGCTTCTCTGGCCTCAGCTCTGAGCTGCAACCCCTCCCATCTGAGAGATCTGGACCTGAGTAACAACAACCTGCAGGATTCAGGAGTGAAGCAGCTTTCTGCTGCACTGGAGAGTAAAAACTGTGAACTGGAAACTCTCAGGTCAGAATAGAGCAGCTATAATCCTGTTGAACTGAACAATGACAATAAATATTAATGTTAATGATTCTGCATATCTGTAGGATTCTGGTACATATGTGATTAAAAACATTGTATTATCAACATTTTTATGTTTCCAGTTTGTCAGGATGTCTGATCACAGAGGAAGGCTGTGCCTCTCTGGCCACAGCTCTGAGGTCCAACCCCTCCCATCTGAGAGATCTGGACCTGAGTAACAACAACCTGCAGGATTCAGGAGTGAAGCAGCTTTCTGCTGCACTGGAGAGTAAAAACTGTGAACTGGAAACTCTCAGGTCAGAATAGAGCAGCTACAATCCTGTTGAACTGAACAATGACAATAAATATTAATGTTAATCATTCCGTACATCATCTGTAGGATTCTGGTAAATATGTGATTAAAAACATTGTGTTATCAACCTTTTTATATTTCCAGCCTGTCACAATGTCGGATCAAACAGAAAGGCTGTGCTTCTCTGGCCTCAGCTCTGAGCTGCAACACCTCCCATCTGAGAGATCTGGACCTGAGTAACAACAACCTGCAGGATTTGGGAGTGAATCAGCTTTCTGCTGGACTGAATAGTCCACACTGTACACTGGAAACTCTCCGGTCAGAATCGAGCATCTATAATTTCTTTGTCTTGAACAATGACAATAAATCTGATTCTGAGACTTTTTATACATTCAGTTTTACATTCAGATTCATGTAAATTATTCTGTACATCATCTGTAGGATTCTGGTACATATATGATTAAAACAGTATGTTATCCACCTTTTTATATTTCCAGTCTGTCAGGATGTCTGATCACAGAGGAAAGCTGTGCTTCTCTGGCCTCAGCTCTGAGCTGCAACCCCTCCCAACTGAGAGAGCTGGACCTGAGCTACAATCATCCAGGAGACTCAGGAGAGAAGTTACTGTCTGCCGGACTGGAGGATCCACACTGGAGACTGGACACTCTCAGGTAGGTGTAGAGAATTTTAAAATATAGATAAATGTACAATAATGAAAGGAAGTGTGTTTTCTGTAAACTACAGATAAATTAATTCAAAGACTACATTTACCATGATCCTTTGTTTTCTTCTGGGTTTCTGTCCTGTTTGTTGGGTATGTTCAGTATGTTATGAGTGATGTAATCTAAACCAATCAGATATCACTTTGGGGGAGGCAGACTGTAGCCACATGTGTGTGAGGAGAGCTGTGTGTGGGTGTGAAGTAGACAACTAAGGGTGAGGCTGAATAGTGTTTGTTTAGGAAGCTTCCTAACTGAGTGAAATGACCCAGAAGTATCTAAATGGCATCTATGACAAGAGCTGGTTGAATTCTCTAAATGCTAAGGAACGATGATTCAGTGCTTCCTTTCTAACCTCCTTTAGCACAGAGTACACCTGACCATCCTTTATGAAAGGAGAGGAGATAATACTGTTCCACAATTCCTTGTGGCAACAATATTTAACATGACCAAGTCACGCAGCATTCACAAACTCAAACCATTAAACCCACATTAAATGTCCACAGTGGTCTCTGTGTGTCCTCTGTCCAAAGCTGTGTTTAACATGTTTAATAACTGGATTAACTAATATTAGCTGAGGGGAAATATATCCATTATACGATGCAACGCGATGCAGACGTAGTCGACTCTGCATCAATTCACAAAAGTCAAGAATCGATTATTTAAACTTTAGTTAATAACTTTATGTTGACGGTATGGACAGTCAGGTCTCAGGTACGGACTAGGGCAGCAGCTATCGATTATTTTTGTAAATGATTATTCTGTCAGTTATTTAATCGATTAATCGCGTATTCTAATAAATAATTTTGCCTCATTAAATAGCAAAAGTAAAAATGATAAAACGGACAAAAAAGACAATCAAGTGGGTTTTATTCCAAACTAAACCCATTTATTGCATTTAACTTCAGTACCTTCTGAAACAAATACATTACTTTTAGTGATATAGAAAAAAATGAGGAAAACATTTTTTGACCTCTCAGATATTGTTTTAGGAGGCATCTGGTGTAGAAATGAAAGAGTTTTCAAATTTATACATTTTAGTAAGTTTTTAGGGAAATGTTGGGAGCAGGATTTCTGTATTTGTCACTTTGTCTGAACAGATATACAGAACATATAAGCATTCATTTGCAGGGTTGATTGCTTACTCACTTTCAATGAGGTTTTTTTTTCATACTAAAAGGAACACATGCATCCCCCCAGAGCACTTATAGGTTCACATTCAGGACCATTCGCACCTGTCCCTGAACAATGCAACAACACCCCTCCCCCCTAAAAGATCCAGAACATTCAGAGCCTGTTTTTTTATCTCCTAATGCTACAAGGTGCTACTTCAGCAAATCCTCAGAAAAATAGCTCAGGATCATTTAGAAGTTAAAAAACTGAAAAGCACATTCAAAACTTGAATCACTTTAAATTTGTACTATAATTTGTTTCAATTAGTGAACATGTGGGAATTGTCCTTATGTAATGTGTAAGGAGCACAGGCTAGTTTGACTACAACAATATAGACATAACAAGCTCTAAGTTCACATTTTACTTACTTGAATATTGACAAATCCAGTCATCTTCTTCAGGTCTTTTCCTCTCAGACTTCAGTGAAAGAATCCAGCAGACAGTTGAGACAAATGAGTTTCAGCCTGTTTCTGTGTCACTCTGACAAACTGAGGAACACTGCTTCATGTTGAACAGCAGTTAGGACTCATGTTGGATAGAAAATCATTCTGACTGTGTTTCTTCCTCCAGGGTGGACCATGGTGGAGAGCACAGGTTAAAACCTGGTCTGAAGAAGTGTAAGTGTGGATTGAATTTGATTCATGACAACTAAACAGCACACAGTCAGTTTCTCTTTAAATACAAAGTTGGTCTTTGTGGTATTTATTCATTAAAACATTACTGTCAATATGTGTCATCATGAAACGTTATAGAAATGAACAACAGATCAGAAGTTAAACAGAGAATAAATCCATCAGGTGTGTCAGATGATAAACTGCTGCTGTGTTGTTTCTTCTTCTCTTCATCAGATTTCTGTGAACTCACACTGGACACCAACACAATACACAGAAACCTCAAACTGTCTCACAACAACAGGAAGGTGACAGACGTGGAGAAGGTTCAGTCATATCCTTATCATCCAGACAGATTTGACCGTTGGCCTCAGCTGCTGTGTAGTAATGGTCTGACTGGTCGCTGTTACTGGGAGGTCGAGTGGAGAGGAAGAGTTAATATATCAGTGAGTTACAGAGGAATCAACAGGAAAGGAAAGAGTGAAGACTGCAGGTTTGGAAAGAACAATCAGTCCTGGAGACTGTGGTGCTCTGATGAAGATGGTCGTTACTCTGTCTGGCACAGTAAGACTAAAACACCCATCTCCTCCTCTGTCTCTAACAGAGTCGCAGTGTATGTGGACTGTCCTGCTGGCACTCTGTCCTTCTACAGAGTCTCCTCTGACACACTGATCCACCTCCATACCTGCAACACCTCATTCACTGAACCTCTGTATGCTGGGTTTGGGGTCGGGCTTGATTCCTCAGTGTCTGTGTGTCCTCTGTCTGAGTGAGAGTCTCTTCCTGTGTGTGAAGATGTAAATAAATAACTTTGAGAAGTTTGAGTAACATTATTTTCATTGCTTTCTGTTTGTTTTTTGACACCAGCAGGACTCCGTACATCTCAACTCTCTGTTTTTATTTTATTGAACAACAGCAGAATATACAAACATACAGGTAAACATTAACATCAGTTAAATATGTAATAATATGAGGAAATGAACAACATGAGAGGAAATATTAAAACGATGCAAACATCCACACACACACACACACACACACACACACACACACACACACACACAAGCTAACAAACAAGCTAACAGCAGACAGAACCAAGAACAACATGAAGCAGATTAGCAATAAGAAGCTAGCAGGACAAAGACAATAAACACTTTATAAAAAGCCACAAAGCAACAATAAGGCTTCTGTGGCTTCAAATTAAAATCATCTGTGAGCTGTATGAAAACTTGTGTTTTATTCTTTTTTTGAAAAGTTTGTGTAATATTCTTCTTGTTAAACTTTTGATCTGTTAGTTCAGGTCCATCTAACATCAGTGAAGGCTGATTCTTCTTTTCATCTTTACTTCTGTGACTTTTCACAAGTTGAAAGAATTCATCGTTACAGCAGAAGTGAAAGAGTTCATATTACTGAATCATCACTCACATTATGAAACTATAAGAGACACAATAAACATCACCCATGACGTCATGTTTACTATTTAAAGTGTGGGTGACGTCACTCAGCGCGCCGGGTTTCTCTTCCTGTGTGTGAGCAGGTGAGACACACCTGAGCAGCAGCAGACAGCAGCAGACGCTTTCATCACTTTGTCTTTTAAACTTTACTTCATATTTTACATTAAAGTGATCCGCGCGGAGCGGCAGCGCGAGACCGGAAACCGGAGCTACACCCGAGAGTCCGTGCACGCGCAGCAGCTGACAGCAGGTGAGTCCAAGTTCTGATAATGTTTTGAAAAGACGAGTGAAGCAGTTATTAGATGTTTGGACTGAGCGCGCCCCCCCCCCAATGAATATAATACAATGAATATAATATAATATAATATAATATAATATAATATAATTTAATACAGCTCTCTTAGATGGGAGGGGTTGGACCTCAGAGCTGAGGCCGGAGAATCCTGACACGAAGCACAGCAGGCACTGATGAGCTCAGCCCGCCCCCCTTCCTTCCATCCTACCCTCCTTCCTTCCATCCTTATTTCGTTCCTTCCTTCCTTCCTTCCTTCCTTCCTTCCTTCCTTCCCATTCATTATATTATATTCATTATATTATATTATATTATATTATATTAATATATTATATTATATTTATTATAATCAGTATTTATTCTACAGGCAGTGTTATATCATCATTTTCTTTCCCTCATGTTTCTCCAGACAGCTGCTGGTTGTTTTCTTCAGGATGTAATATTTGATATGACTGTACTGCAGTGTTTTCACTCTATTATTATGATGTATTTATGAGACATACTGTATATTTATGTGTTTTATGTTGTTTGTCTGTAATCATCTGTGTTACTGCCACTCTGAGCCAGGACTCTCTGAAAAAGAGCCTTTTCATTTCAGTGAGGTTTTCCTGCTTAAATAGAGTTTAATGTTTGTCTGCAGTGTGTATGAGGACACACGATATAATAATGAATCATAATTTTTGAGTTTTAGTTTTATCAGCCATGGTGAGGAAGGATTACACGGAGGAAACACTATCATATGTTGTTTTTATTTCACTCTCTTCTTCACAGCACCGGGAAAAATACACCAGTAGCCGTGATCTCATGATAAGTTAGTGCACAGTGCAGTGCTCCCACTCATTACTGCCACCTCCTGTCACAAAACGTAAAGTGCATAAAAGTAACGTAAAATGGCCAAACATCGAAAACAAGGTCATAACAGTCAGAGCGTATGTCTTATAATACAGGTTCAAACAAAACCAGACTAATCCTTACAATATGGGAGCATATCAAAACAAATGATGATAGAAGTTAAATGTGATGTCAATAATATGGTTGATGAGAGCACATAACAATCATAATGAACACAAATAACTATTTATTGATCATGTTTTGCACACAGAGACCAAACTTTATGATCAAGCTGATAAATATTTCTACTGTCTGTTAATGTTTGACTCTTGTTTCCAGATTCTTGGTTCCAGAGTTCAGAGCTGCTGTTCTGTGATCAGATTCCCTTAAAGAAGACTTCAGGTTAAAGATGAATACAGAGAGTTGAGACCTTAAAAAGCTCCTGCTGTCAGTTCCATGTTTGTTCTTCTTCTGGTTGGTTTCCTGCTTGAAGCTGCTGATTCATTTCACCTTCACTCATCAGCTTGATTCAGATGATTTTCAGCATCTAAAGGTAACGTAAGCAACAGTTTCATCATGTTTGTGTCAGCAGCTGTTAAAATGATCTGATAACAGTACAGATGGAAGTTATACTGATGACCTATGTTCATTTGTTGATGCATTGATGGAATGAACTAAACTACAGAAGAAATAAGAAAAGCTGAAATCAAACATCTTTATTTCACATGTCAAAGTTTGATGTGAAATAAAGTCATGTTCTGTTTCTATAAATCGTGTCTCAGTGAGTCTGAGAAGTTTCTGCTCTTTATATTTCTGATGGAGACGATGTTCTACACATGCAATGATCCCTTCACTAAACTGAAGACATACTGCAAAGTGTTGGAGTTGCTGCTGTGTTGTAGTAGGAAGGAAGGAAGGAAGGAAGGAAGTGTTGTAGTTGTGTTTCTCATGATAAACTGATTAGTGTTAGCTCTCCATCATGTGTGATCATGTAAGGAGAGAAGGAAGGGAGGAAGGAAGGAAGGAAGGAAGGAAGCTCTCCATCATGTGTGAGACTGTGACTTTGTTTTTTATTCATTGAAGTCAGAACGTGACGTTTAAATAAGGACGTTCACACATCACGACTCTGTGGAAATAAAACAAGCCTCACTTTGTCATCATGATCACTGACACACACACACACACACACACACACACACACACACACACACACACACACACACACACACACACACACACACGTTTAATATCAAGGTTCAAAGTTCTGATCATTCAACCATTTAACCTTCTGAAATAACATCCTTATTGTCCAACACTGACTAAAGACCACAAACATGATATGATTATAACTGATAACTTTGATCTCCAGTAATATTTAGTTTTATAGCATCAGAGTCTTTATGTGTATTCAGTAAATGATTGTTTGAAGCCGTCATATCTCTGAGTGTAACATGTAGAGTCAGGACTGCTTTCTTTTATGGAGCCCCAATTGACTCCACATTCAAATAATAAATAAGTTAATTATTATGAAACATAACCTTATCATAATTTCATCTTCCTTATTTTCACAGTAACATTTTATTTTGTAACATAACTTTTCAGACTTGTCTTTTATTTCATGTTGTTTTTAAGCAAACATCACATCAGGCATACAGCTCAGACATCAGTTACATATGAGGAAATAAAGAATATGACATAATAAATCAATATAAACATCATTAAAGTCAAAGTAAATTAAAGGTGGTGTTCATATTCTAGTCAGAGGTTTCAGGGAGCAAAGTTTCATTGTTGTTTATCATTTATAGCTTTTTTATTATTTACTAGCTTGAGTGATTTTAATAGTTCAATTCTAGGAGGAAAGGTGCAATTTTCTCTTTATTAAGGTTTCATATGTTTTCAGATGAGAAAGTAACTATGTAGATTCCCAAAAATATATCATATTATATTATATTATATTATATTATATTTATTATATTATATTATATGATGAGGGTGACAGGATCTGAAATGACAGGATAATTAGTGAAAAAACATAACCACAACTGATCAACCCATGACAAATATACACTACTGACACTAGAACACAACTCAGTCAGTATAAAATGAATAATGAGTAAATATTGCTCAGCTGTAAAAACAAACTGTCGGTGGCTTCAGCTCTGATCTGAACACATCACATAGAGACTCAAAGCAATAACACACAAACACGGTGACTGTTCAAATGTCCCTGCTCTTATATTATTTGCAGTAGGTGTAATGCTCTGTTGTTAGCGTGATCATTAGTTCATTAGCAGCACTTAGTCATAAATTATTTGATTTGACTAGCCAATAGTGTAAACTTACTTATTTGGTCCTAGTTTTCATACTATAGCTGATGCCTGTATTCAATGTGCTGTCTATCCTTTGGCTGCAGTAGAGAGACCTCTAGTGGACATTTGGAGCATTACTTGTAATAATGTGAAGTCGACCGATTTCAGCAGCAGTGCTATTATTGTCATTATTTCTTTGTTTATTCAGACCATTATAACTAATTATATATATTCTGTTGTTGTTTAATATCCTTCAAATAACCATAACTTCAAGAAGTCATAATTGGCTGATTATTCATTTTGGATAAGTACGATGTACCAGCTGTCTTTGCTCCTGTGGGACTTTATTAAAGATTGTTGACCTAACTCCTGGATTTCTGCAGAGGTGTTCACATCAAAAGCGTCTGACACGAATTGAGCAGCAAGTCTACGTAGAAAATCAATGTAAATGGCGCGATAACATGCAATTTCATATCAGGTGGTGCAAATGAAGTCGGAAAAATTGAACTTTTCAGGCGACATTGCGCAGCGACATCCCATCAGCGGCGAGTCAGATGCTTTTGGTGTGAACACAGTTTAAAGTCGGACTCTTACACGCCAGTATTCAATCAGATATATTACACAGTGACCACTTTAATGGCGGGAAACACAGAAGAGCAGCGAAAACCGGAGATGAGGGTTGAACTTTCCCTCTATAATAAGGCTTTATTAATACAATAGAACAATAGAAGCATATTTTGACAGTCTGGTTGCTTTGGACTGTATGAACACTGACTGTAGACCATCAGTGTAAATATATAAATACACTGTTTGCTGAAGTGAACACAGCGAGCTGGAAGATGTAAAGATGTGGAGGGAAAAGATTCGATCTGCATCACAGAGACGTAGCAGGTCATCAGAAACATAGACGGACTAAATATATCTTTAGAAATGTTTTTAAAATAGAGAACATCAGAAATATTCATATACTGATCATTTATTAACTGTTTATGTACCAAACAGGAAGTTTAACCCTAACCCTTTGAAAGGAGAAAACGTTTAACTGTTTATAAACCAGTTATGAATGCTTCATTAAGAGTTATAGTTGTTAACAAAGACATTAATAAAGACACATTTCCTTCAATCTGTTTATAACTACATTACAATGTGTTTGATAAATATTTATATAACCAACATTGAGATTAACAGAAAGTGTTTTAAAGAGATCAAATTATAATAATTATCATTATTGATATGCAGTCAGTTTAAATGGTTTTAAATTCAGTTGAACTTCTGCTTTACACTGAAACAGCTGTCAGATATGATTTACTGAAGATCATTTTATCCCACAGACTTGTTCTCTGCTGTCATCAGATGGTTGAATATTGAAGGTGAGAGTGACAGCAGACGTTCAGAAGCACAGAGACACAGAGGCTTAACGTCTGCAGATGGATGAACAGGTAAGAACGTCACAGCTGTTTGATGGTTTTAGTTTTTGTCGAGCTCTGAGGGAAACAAACCTCTTTTTCTTAAGATTCAGGCTGAATACGGACATTCATACATCACATCTCTGTGGAAATAAAAGTCAATCTTTTCTTCTGTAGTGTTTTCAGCCTCTCCCTCTGCTCATCCACTTGCATACACACAAAACCTTTGTGATGAAAAGATATTAAAATCTAAAGCCTCAATCGAGCGTTCTGATCATTGCGCCACAACAAACTGATGATTTGCCGTGAAACAGGAAGTTGCTGTAACTTTAACAGACATGTTCCAACCTGCACCAAATGTCTCACGTCCTGAACCCATCTATTCTTCAATATTGTCTTTTAATCATAGCGCCACCCACTGGACACAGGAAGTGTTATTACACATGTTCACCATCATTTTTGGAAACTTTTAATGGAAGAGTGAGCAGCAGAGTGATGAGATGGGATGTGATGAACTGTATGTTTGTTGAAGGTTTAAAAGGCTTTCTTTGTTTCTGACAGGGAGGAAAAACAGTGGACTCTAACGCTAAAGAGGATCTCTTGAGAACTTTACAGAATTTGGGAGAAGATGACTTTAAAACATTTAAGTGGTACCTGGAGCAGCCTGAGGTCCTGGAAGACCTCCCAACAATCCCAAAGAGTCGACTGGAGAAGTCGGACCGGTGCGACACAGTGGATCTGATGGTCCAGACCTACAGTGAAAACACGCTGCAGGTGACCAAAAAGGTTCTGGGGAAGATGAATAAGCAATGCTCACACACCATCTCTAAACGTAAGTCATGATTAAACTGATAAGTCTCACATGACAGGGAGATCCAGGCACTGAATGGTCTTTTCAAATATAAAGAAAGTTTTTCTGCACAAATATGAAATGTTTTTGTTAAATGTAGTGAAATTAAAGGGCAGCACAGTGAGGCATCATGTGACATACACCAGTCACACAGAAGTTGTCAGGCAGGCTTGAAGTACATGTGATAAATAGGACAGTGGTGTATCCTGAGATGTTTGTGTCGCCTGCAATGAAACACAGTGACCATAGAGGTTCAGGTCTATAGTTCGTCCAGGTTGGCAGTGTGACCCTGCAATTAATTTTAAAAACTCTTTATCATAAGTTGGCTATCTCCCTTCTGTTTTACATGTCCCATGTATATGAACGGTCTAGAAGCATACATTCCTGTAAGTCCAGGTGGACTAACAGATTATTGCATTTAAAGGTTGGGTCTGCAGACACCTGATTGTGTGTTGTATGAAACCTTGTTTCATGGGCAGGTCCTTTTCGGAAGTCCCAGTTTTTTCCCAGGCTGACAGGCATGGGTGTGGGATTACTCATGAACCTATGTTGAGCACTGCTGTGTTGTCCCACAGTTTGGGGGGATTTGGCACATATGACATTGGACATTTTCAAAGCCTCCATTGCAGGAGCAGCTGTCCCGACTTCTGGCCAGAAAGCTGTTGATTCCTACCTGAGGGGTTAGTCCTTTCAGATTTGGTGAATCCTCTATTATGTCCAGAGGATTCCCAAAGAGGCTGAAGGATACCGGGAGGCAAGAAGGACTTAAGCTTCTGTAGTAAAGGAAGGAAAACTGTTGTGGGATGGTTCTGAGAGATCATGGAGAAGTTGACCTGAATGAGGTTCTAGCAAGCAATTGGAAGATATTACTTGACAAAGGCAGCAATGATTTCACAATCTCCTGACCCTGACTGACACCTCTCTACAGAGGAGACTGGGCTGAAACGTTTGAGGGAAGTCTCATCCAGCTCTTGGTTACAGGTACAGGTTATTAAAGTACTCAGAGAGGTTCACAGTGGTAAGATGCCAGAGGTGGATGAGGTTTGTTCTGATATGTTGAAGACTCTGGACACTGTAATTTTGTCTTAGGTGACATATGGGACCAGATGTTGTGTTCCAATGATTTGGGAGGCACATTGCTCAGGCTATGCCAGAAACCAGTGTGAAAGTAAAGGAGAGGAGACTTAAACCAAACCTTAAATTCAGGACAATGTTGTAGTGTTAATGGTTGTATGACTGTAAAGTGATTCATCACAGTATGAAAAATGTTTCAATCCATGTTAACATTTTGTTATGAATCAGAAATCTGCACAATGATCAGGAAACTATTAGAACTTACTGTAACATTACTCTCTTGTGTATTTTGTCTCTTGTATTCTTTCAGATACTCTTGCCATGTGTCAGCATAAAGTCAAATCCAACCTGAAGGAGAAATTTGAAAATTTGTTTGAGAAAATCACAAAAGCAGGAAATTCAAAACTTCTACAAGAGTTCTTCACCGAGATCTACATACTAACACAAGAAACTGGAGAGGTGAACATGGAACATGAGATCAGACAGATTGAAACAGCATCCAGGAAACCAGTCAGACCAGAAACAACAATCAGACATGAAGACATCTTTAAAGTCCCACCTGGAAGAGATAAACCAATCAGAACAGTGATGACAAAGGGAGTGGCTGGCATTGGGAAAACAGTCTTAACACAGAAGTTCACTCTGGACTGGGCTGAAGACAAAGCCAACCAGGACATACACTTCACATTTCCATTCACTTTCAGAGAGCTGAATGTGGCGAAAGAGAAAAAGTACAGCTTGGTGGAACTTGTTCATCACTTCTTTACTGAAACCAAAGAAGCAGGAATCTGCAGGTTTGAAGAGTTCCAGGTTGTGTTCATCTTTGACGGTCTGGATGAGTGTCGACTTCCTCTGGACTTCCACAACACTGAGATCCTGACTGATGTTACAGAGTCCACCTCAGTGGATGTGCTGCTGACAAACCTCATCAGGGGTAAACTGCTTCCCTCTGCTCGCCTCTGGATAACCACACGACCTGCAGCAGCCAATCAGATCCCTCCTGAGTGTGTTGACATGGTGACAGAGGTCAGAGGGTTCACTGACCCACAGAAGGAGGAGTACTTCAGGAAGAGATTCAGAGATAAGAAGAAGGCCAGAACCATCATCTCCCACATCAAGACATCACGAAGCCTCCACATCATGTGCCACATCCCAGTCTTCTGCTGGATCACTGCTACAGTTCTGGAGGGTGTGTTGAAAAGCAGAGAGGGAAGAGAGCTGCCCAAGACCCTGACTGAGATGTACATCCACTTCCTGGTGGTTCAGGCTAAACTGAAGAATGTCAAGTATGATGGAGGAACTGAGAGAGATCCACACTGGAATAAAAAGAGCAGGAAGATGATTGAGTCTCTGGGAAAACTGGCCTTTGAGCAGCTGCAGAAAGGCAACCTGATCTTCTATGAATCAGACCTGTCAGAGTGTGGCTTCGATATCGGAGCAGCCTCAGTGTACTCAGGAGTGTTCACAGAGATCTTTAGAGAGGAGAGAGGGCTGTACCAGGACAAGGTGTTCTGCTTCGTCCATCTGAGCCTTCAGGAGTTTCTGGCTGCTCTTCATGTCCATCTGACATTCATCAAGTCTGGAGTCAATCTGCTGGCACACGAACAAAAAACATCCCAGACACATCTCTACCAGAGAGCTGTGGATGAGGCCTTAAAGAGTCCAAATGGACACCTGGACTTGTTCCTCCGCTTCCTCCTGGGTCTTTCACTGCAGACCAATCAGACTCTCCTACGAGGTCTGCTGACACAGACAGGAAGTAGCTCACAAACCAATCAGAAAACAGTCGAGTACATCAAGAAGAAGATCAGTGAGAATGTGTCTGCAGAGAGAAGCATCAATCTGTTCCACTGTCTGAATGAACTGAATGATCGTTCTCTAGTGGAGGAGATCCAACAGTCCCTAAGATCAGGAAGTCTCTCCACAGATAAACTGTCTCCTGCTCAGTGGTCAGCTCTGGTCTTCATCTTACTGTCATCAGAAAAAGATCTGGACGTGTTTGACCTGAAGAAATACTCTGCTTCAGAGGAGGCTCTTCTGAGGCTGCTGCCAGTGGTCAAAGTTTCAAATAAAGCTCTGTAAGTGGATGAAACACTGGATATTTGAACAATATGAAATATGTTTAATAAAAATATGATAAATTAAACATTTTGTGTTCATTACTAACCCTTTCTCCAGGCTGAGTGGCAGTCACCTCTCAGAGAGAAGCTGTGCAGCTCTGTCCTCTGTTCTCAGCTCCCAGTCCTCTAGTCTGAGAGATCTGGACCTGAGTCACAACGACCTGCAGGATTCAGGAGTGAAGCAGCTTTCTGCTGGGCTGGAGAGTCCACACTGTGGACTGGAAACTCTAAGGTCAGGATAGAGCATCTAAACATTTCTTGTTTTGAACATTTACAGAATACATGTTTATGTTAAAATGTTCATCCTGCTTTACAGATTTTTTTAAAACAATGCATGATCGCTCTTTAGTCTGGGTCATCTGTAGGATTCTGGTACATATGTGATTAAAAACATTGTGTTATCAACCTTTTTATATTTCCAGTCTGTCAGGATGTCTGATCACAGAGGAAGGCTGTGCTTCTCTGGCCTCAGCCCTGAGCTGCAACCCCTCCCATCTGAGAGAGCTGGACCTGAGCTACAATCATCCAGGAGACTCAGGAGAGAAGTTACTGTCTGCTGGATTAAAGGATCCACACTGGAGACTGGACACTCTCAGGTAGGTGAAGAGGACTTTAAAATATAGATAAATGTAGATGAAATGAAAGGAAGTGTGTTTTCTTTAAACTACAGATAGATTCATTCAATGACTACATTTACCATGATCCTTTGTTTTCTTGTGGGTTTCTGTCCTGTTTGTTGGGCATGTTCAGTATGTTATGTGTGATGTAATCCAAACCAATCAGAGATCACTTTGGGGGAGGCAGAGTGTAGCCACATGTGTGTAAGGAGAGCTGTGTGTGAGGAAATTTTTTACAAAATATTCTAAACTGTTAAATCCCTTTTATCACTCACCACAGCATAGATCTCTGCTCTGTCTCTCCATCCTGCTCCTGTCTCTGACTCTCTCTCATACACATAGATGTCAGGAGAGGAGGAGTGATCGTTTTTTAGTGAGCAGTGTCTATTCTTTCATGTTTATAATCAGAACAAATTATGCTGAATATAAATACTGAATATAATTACAACTGACTGTAAAGTACCAGTCTGTGAAACTGGAATTTTACCCAAAGCCCTCAGCAGCAGGTCAAAGATGATCCAGTTTATAAATGAGTCAGCCAGGCTTTTATTAGTCAGCTCCTCCATCAGAGACTCAGCTGTAGTTAGCTGAAGTTAACTGATTGCTACCAGTGATGACTCCCTTTACTCTTCTTTATGTCCAAACATCAAACCAAGAGCCTTTCAGCTAAAAACAGACCAGTCCTCTCTACAGTAACAACTAAATAAAAACTAACCACCTCCTCATCTCTTCACTATTTACTAGCATAGCATTAGTGCTTCTTCACAGTAGAAGCTGCCGGTATCAGTGAAAACATGGAGCGGAGTTTCATTGATTTGAGTGAGATTTAATATTGAAGCGCTGACACGGCGCTATGAAAACAGCGCTGAGTGGATAGACTCATGTACTGATGTCCAAACTAATGATTTTAAAAAGTGGGTGGGACTTTCATTTTGTGAACCTTTAATGTACAGAAAATAAAATATAAGCTAAAAGTGGAAGCTTCCTCACTGAGTGAAATGACCCAGAAGTATCTAAATGGCATCTATGTCAAGAGCTGGTTGAATTCTCTAAATGCTAAGGAACAATGATTCAGTGCTTCCTTTCTAACCTCCTTTAGCACAGAGTACACCTGACCATCCTTTATGAAAGGAGAGCAGATCATTTAACACGATCAAGTGACGCAGCATTCACAAACTCAACGTAATCAACTTTGTATCGATTCACAAAACATTCTACGTCTTTGAGTCAGTTTAAAAACAGAATTTCATGTTTTCATGTTTTCCTGTAAAATCAACAATAGGAATAGAAATTAAACCAAAACCAGAAAACAAGTTGTTTTTCTCTGTTATTGTTGTATCTATATGTTATGTATGTATGTAGCAGTTATTTAATGAAAGTAGTGCTTCTATTTATATTCCTTCAATTGAGAATCAGTTGTGAATGAATAAAACAAGAACTTGCGTTCTTGATTAATGAAAACATTCTTGGCAAATGCTTTCGCTTTCGTCCGTCTTGCGCCGGTCCAAGAATTTCACCTCTAGCGGCACAATACGAATGCCCCCAAAACATCCAGAGAAAAGCCTTCGTAAGGTTTCCATACTGACACTGAAGATACGTACCATTGTTTCTAGCTCATAGTTAGAGGAGACAGAGTGCTGTTATTTACTGGTTATTAAATATATTATAACTGCATACACTCTGTGGTCATTAGAAACATAGTTTTATCTTCTTATTTAAGCCTGTAGCAACATCTATAAGTAAACTGTACATTTAACCAGCTCAACACTGCTAAGAACTCAGGATCCTGTTAACTGATATTTTGAATAGTAGCTCAGTTTAATATCAGAGACATCCTAGATACTGCTTTACTGGACTCTGCTGGTCTCAGCATGTAACTGGAAACAGAAAGTTACATAAGGACAGACAGGTGGACACTCTCAGGTCACATTTAACAGTAAATGTAGTTTTAGTCATGACTAAAATTGACTCAATTGAGTCATGTACATTGTTTCAGTTTTAGTGGACTAAATATCATTAGATTATAGATTATAGTCATTATTCCTACTAGATGAAATGAATGTTATATTTATCTGTTATTGAATGGTAGGAAGGTTTGAATGGTTCATACACACAGACATATCTTTATTTACCTGGCTTGGCCATAAAAGAGCATCTCAATAACAATAATCGGCTGCTAATGTTGCTTCAAGTTTGAAGTGGAGACAGATGACAGAATAAACTCCAGTGTGTCTCTCTGTTATATTTAATTCATCACTAGTTAAAAATCTGTTAATTATCTGATTATTATCTGATCAACAAAAGAAACATAAACTACTTTCTTCATTTATCCGACACATTTTTCTTTTCAACTATTATTATTATTATTATATATTCAAACCAAATGAATGAACACATGGAATAATTACAGTCAAATGTTTTGCTGTCTTATAGCTGCATTTATTCTCTGATCACTTCAAAAATGCTCCTTTTTGATATTGAAGTGATGACTGGCTCTATCCTCAGGACAACCTGCAGAGATCAATATTTAATCTAGTGATTTATCATGTGGGAGGACATATTTGTTCATCACATCTTCTTCTTCAGGTCTTTTCCTCTCAGACTTCAGTGAAAGAATCCAGCAGACAGTTGAGACAGATGAGTTTCAGCCTGTTTCTGTGTCACTCTGACAAACTGAGGAACACTGCTTCATGTTGAACAGCAGTTAAGACTCATGTTGGATAGAAAATCATTCTGACTGTGTTTCTTCCTCCAGGGTGGACCATGGTGGAGAGCACAGGTTAAAACCTGGTGTGAAGAAGTGTAAGTGTGGATTGAATTTGATTCATGACAACTAAACAGCACATAGTCAGTTTCTCTTTAAATACAAAGTTGGTCTTTGTGGTATTTATTCATTAAAACATTACTGACAATATGTGTCATCATGAAACGTTATAGAAATGAACAACAGATCAGAAGTTAAACAGAGAATAAATACATCAGGTGTGTCAGATGATAAACTACTGCTGTGTTGTTTCTTCTTCTCTTCATCAGATTTCTGTGAACTCACACTGGACACAAACACAGTACACAGAAAACTCAAACTGTCTCACAACAACAGGAAGGTGACAAATGTGAAGGAGGTTCAGTCATATCCTGATCATCCAGACAGATTTGACTACTACCTTCAGCTGCTGTGTAGTAATGGTCTGGCTGGTCGCTGTTACTGGGAGGTCGAGAGGAGAGGAATAGTTTTTATATCAGTGAGTTACAGGAGAATCAGCAGGAAAGGACTGAGTGATGACTGTTGGTTTGGAAGGAATGATCAGTCCTGGAGTCTGTGGTGCTCTGATGAAAAAGGTTACTCTGTCTGGCACAATAGGACAAGAACACCCATCTACTCCTCCTCCTCCTCCTCCTCTGTCTCTAACAGAGTGGCAGTGTATGTGGACTGTCCTGCTGGCACTCTGTCCTTCTACAGAGTCTCCTCTGACACACTGATCCACATCCACACCTTCAACACCACATTCACTGAACCTCTGTATGCTGGGTTTGGGTTTGGGTCTTGGGGCCTTGGTTCCTCGATGACTCTATGTCCTCTGTCTGAGTGAGAGTCTCTTCCTGTGTGTGAAGATGTAAATAAATAACTTTGAGAAGTTTGAGTAACATTATTTTCATTGCTGGTTAAAATTCAAGCAGAAGCAAACACAACGAGCTTCTGTAACATTGATCTGATTATTAAAATAAAAAGCAGTTTGAACTTGAAGCTTTTGGTTTTCTGTTTGTTTTTGACACCAGCAGGACTCCGTACATCTCAGCTCTCTGTTTTTACTTTATTGAACAACAGCAGAATATACAAACATACAGGTAAACATTAATATCAGTTAAATATGTAATAATATGAGGAAATGAACAACATGAGAGCAAATATTAAAGTAATTACATTAAAATAAATAGATAAATAAAATAAATGAGGTAAATGGAAATAAATAATCAGCATTCAGATATATTTAGTCAGTATAGCCGATAATATATTGAAATGTATTCATTTGGATAAACTCCTTGAGATGCATCATCTCGTTTTCGAGGGGGTCCAGACATATAAACAGACATTGATTCAACATACAAGCACATAAATAAATAAAGAAGAGACAGAAGAGAGAAAAAAGGACAGACCACAGTAACATCATGACGACATCAGAACAAAACAATCATTAAAAATAAAAACGGCCACAATGAAAAAAACTGAAACTGAGACAACAGACAATGAAAACAATCACTTCACCAAATCAGAAAGTTCATGCAGCTTCAATGAAAACCAGAGCAGAAGACAGAGCACGCTTAAAGATAACAAATGAAGGATCTGATATTAGCTGGTAGGTTATTCCAATCTGCTGAAAGATTTATTAACATTGGGAACAGAAAGATAGAGATGGGCAGAATGTCTGATATGGTAAATTGATGGTATAAGAAACTGCTGTAGATAAGGTGGGTAATTAAGGTAAATACATTTGTATATAAGCTGCAACGTATATAAGCTGCAACGTCCATGCTGTCTTGCTGCTGCGGAGTTCAGTCTGAATTTATCTATAAAACCAACAAAAATACTAAATGTACATTTTAACAAACCTGATGCTGCTTTTAAAACTTTGGAAATGTAGTTGGTTACAATTACAAGTTACCCTCAAACTAACTAATTACATTTGATTACATTTTGATTACTTTTCTAAATGAATGCTCTCGACTGGTCACCATTTTCACATTTTAAGACCTGATAGATACCTTCTAGCAGTACTGTTTCGACTACTACCAACCTGCAAAAATGAATTCAAGGGAAGAAGACAGGAGAGAGAAAAAAAGGAACAATCCTAATTAATATTGATCAAATCATTAATAAATAGATCAGGGTTCAATTTCTTGTATTGTCTGATTTTTAATTTAGGGGGTAATTTAGTTAATTTAATTTTCCAAAGGTTCTCAACCTGGGCTCTGTTCCCCAACAGGGCCGCCAGGTGATCAGCAGGAGAAATCTATAAGATCAAAGTGGATTATTGATCTGCTATCAGTAAACAGGATGTTACTGTCTAAATATCAAATCACTTTCTAACAAACACTGCTACTTAAAACTTTATTTAACTCTTAATCTGTCTTGAAGTGAGTGCTCATGGGAAATGTAGTCCACTGATTAATGTCTGTGTTCAGTTTAATGTGAAGTCAGTTAATCAATCATCAATCTATCAATCTTTATTGATAAAGCTCCAGATCACAACTAAAGTCATCTGAAGGCTCTTTACTCTCAGAGCTGGGGGGTTTTCCAGGAAGGAGGTTCAACAAACTCTGAGTCTAACCCTGAACTCTGAGTTGACTTACTCTGAGATGGAAACTCTGAGTATCCGTTCCAGAACAGCTGATCTGAATCAGTTCAATCAACTCTGAGTATGTTCACCTTGATCATCAAAGAACTACATGTGATGTGTGATGTCTCTGATACTGACTGGTTAGACTGGTTTTCACGTCACTCTAATGTTGTTTAGACCGTTAAGTTATGAGGGTATGACAGCGTCCTCAGATCAAATGCTCACAGATAGCAGGACTGACGAGGGAGAATGAACAGCTTCTTCTCTCCCAGTGTTTCCTCTACACATGAAGGTGGAAAGTGTCTGTAAGTCGACCTGAAGTGAGTACAGCAGGTGAGAATCCTCCCAGAGAAATCTGTAAATGTCTGATGAACACCATCACTTTGATCACATTGTGTTGTATCACTGTTTGACTGCAGCTCAAATGTTTCTTCATGCTGATTGGCTGTTTAAAATACCTGTTTGATGCTTGCTGGTATAAATATTTTCCAGATATTGTAAAGAGGTTAAACTACATTTATATTATAAAGATTTACATGTATGACTGTTAGTGATTAGCAGGTAAAACCAACAGCAGTTTGATTTTAATCTCATCATCAGTGAAAAATGCAGGACGTGTCAGAACTGGTTGAACAGCTTTGATCAACTTGACTAAAGTTCATTTTTTAACTGTGTTCAAACTTCCATCTTACAACACTGAGACTGACTCTGTTTAACTGACGCACATTTAACACAGTTCATGTCTCTAGATGGACCAGAGCCAGCTGTAAGGGACCTTAGAGGCTGCTTAGGGCCCCTCAGCCTTCAGGGGCCCAAACTAACAGAACATGTGAACTATGTTTGAGTTTAACTGTTAAACTTCTGCCACAGTTTAAATATTTAAAGATAAATGTAAAGATTTAAAACACAGACTATTTTTCTCACTAACAAACTTAAATCCCAACAACACATTTTATTGTTTCAGGATATAACAAAGAACCAAATCTGGATATTAAAACCATTCTGAGGATTATAACAGATAACATGTAACCACTACTTGTAATGAAATAGGCTGTAAATAGTGCCAAGTAAATAGTACAGAAATATCTCACGCATAGGCCCTTTAGGAAGGATGATAAGAAACACATTCAATTAGAAAGAATGAATTTATTCCACACAGAAGAAAAATATATATATGAATCAAGATTACCCCTTGTGTGATATATTAGATATGACCAAATATAACAATAAAATAAAATAGACCAATTGAAATGCTGTATACCTGTTTTTTTCAGAGCTTTCCAAATATTAACTCTCTTGGCTCAGACTCTCTCTCTCACAGAGAGCAGTGGTGGTGATGATGATGATGAAGATCGTCTCCTTTCTCAGAAAACAACCATAAAAAACAACCTGCATACTGAACAAGTTCATTTAACTTCATGTCAAATTCTTTCTGGTTAGTGTGCAGATTAACTTTACAGCAATGTTCTAACCTTTTATCAGTCAAGGAAGGGAGGGAGGGAGGAAGGGAGAAAAGGAGGAAAGGAGGAAGGAAGAGATGAAGAAGGAAGGAAAGGAGGGAGGGATGAAGGATGGAAGGGACGATGGAAGAAGGGAGGAAACAAGGAAGGAGGGAGGAAGAAAGGAAAGGAGGAAGGACGGAAAGAGGAAAGAAAGAAGAGAGGAAGGAAGGAAGGAAAGAAGAAGGAGGAAGGGAGGAAAGAAGGAAGGACAGACGGAAGGAAGAAAAGAAGGAAGGAAGGGGGGAGGGAAGGAAGGACAGATGGAAGGAAGGAAGGAAGGAAGGAAGGACAGACAGAAAGAAAGAAGGAAGGGAGGAAAGAAGGAACAGTCTCTCACATCTCAACACATGACATATTTTTTCCAGTGTTTCTGTTTTAGTCACAGACTCGTTTCTCTCATCAGGTTTTTACAGCCACAGTCATGAAGTTAATATGAGTTAATATCTGTTATCTAGGAAGGAAGGAAGGAAGGAAGGAAGGAAGGAAGGACAGACAGCCACAGTCATGAAGTTAATATGAGTTAATATCTGTTTTTTTAAGCTGGAACTGAAAAAACACCTCCTTCATCCTCTGGTAAACTACAACATCCTGAACCAAGGTAAGTCTCTTCTGGACAACTTTAACATCACACTTCAACAAATAGAACAAGTGTTTCTCTCTTTTTCTCATTTTCACTGGTACATACATGAACTCTGTTTTCTCTCTTGTACTGCCCCCCCCCCCCCCCCCTCTCTACCATCTGCTGTAAGAACGGGCTCATTGTACAGGTGTTTACCGCCACCCTCTGGACTTTTAGTGAAACTGCAACAATAATATTTTTGGACATAATTGAACTACAACTGTAACTTTCCTATTTCTAATGTAATCAACTATAAACAAATGGACTTAAACAATAGTTTGAAGTCTGATTTAATTTATGGGGCTTAGACTATGTTTATTATACACAGTATTTATTATAAACAGTAATTACTATAACAACAATCTTATTCAGTTTCTTTCACTCAGTTTGATCCAAACAGCTGCTGGTTGTTTTCTTCATGTCATATTTTACTGCAGTGACGGTTAAAGATGAACACAGATGAATATGAGCCTGTTTGTGAATCAACAGTCTTTACTTACCAAACTTAAACATCTCATCTGTTAAATTATATTTGATCATTTTAGTAACATTGTAATGGAGTGGTTTCAACCTCAGGAGATTGGATGGAGGAAGGTATTTGGTCAGTGATTAATTTAGTGGATAGCAATGGCTGCATCTTGTCATATGAGAATATTCTTCCTTCCTTCCTTCCTCCCCTCCTTCCTTTCCTTCCATCTTCCTCCCTTCCTTCCTTCCTTCCATCCTTTCCTTCTTTTTTCCTCCCTTCCTTCCTTCCTTCCTTCCATCCTTCCTTCCTCCTGTCCTTCTTTCTTCCTCCCTTCCATTCTTCCTTCCTCCCCTCCTTCCTTCTTCCTTTCCTTCCATCTTCCTCCCTTCCTTCCTTCCTCCTTTCCTTCTTTTTTCCTCCCTTCCATTCTTCCTTCCTCCTTTCCTTCCTTCTTCCTTCCATCCATACATCCTTCCTTCTTCCTTCATTCCTCCTTCCTTCCTTCCTCCTTCCTTCCTCCCTTCCTTCTTCCATCCTTCCTTCCTCCCTTCCTAACATATTTAAATCAGCAACAGAAGCTATTCCCATCTCTTTCTTGTGTTTCATTAAAGAATGATCAGTGCAGCAAATAAACTTCTCATCATACAGCTGAGCATATTTATTCAGACTATATCAATGATCATTTATTATACTAACATTGTAATGTCTGAGCTGTGCATTAAAATGCTCCTTGATGTGAGATCATTGATTATTCCTGAATAACATTCAAACCTCCAGCCAAAAAATGACTCTTTCATACATTCCATTACATTTTAGTTTTACACAGATGTTCCCACACATCTAGCATACGCTCCCTAACCTGTCCTCCATATCCTGCACTCCCACGCTACGCCCATGTGATATCCTGCTCTTAGGTGTATTACTGCACATACTCTCTGCTCCTTAACTTTTTACCAGAATGAACCTTTTACAACATCACATAATTCCTCCTCTGTGGAATCTGGTTAATGCAGTTTCTTCAACATGTATCCACAGTGGAAATCTTACAGTAATGACTAACTGTGGCGCCATCTGGTGGTAGAATAAAGAATGACAGTGTGATAGACAGCAGTGTGTGTGTGATGTGCAGGTGGTTGTAATGAATGAGCATGTTGTTGTGTTTGTGTGAAGGTGTTTCTCTGCTATGGATCAGAGTGGGGACAGAGAGGAGGGAGTCCCTCCCTCTAAAAGCTCTGTGTGTGGGGAACATGACAGCCAGACCAAAGCTCAGAGGTGAGATGAGGATCTCTAACTGTCCATCACTGTTCTCCACTCACATCACTCCACCATCATTATACACACTCAAAGCTCTGTGTGTGTTGTGTTGAAGGACAGAGAAGCAGTCTTTGTCATGAAGTCATGAACCACTTCTCATTCTTTCTCTGTAGTGTTAAAAACATGAAGTACAGCACCACATCCTCAGATCTCAGTATGTTTTAGGGTTGATCTGATTGTCTGACTGCAGGTTTCTTCTTACTGATGTCACTGTGGTCCCACATTTCAGAGTTAATGTAATGAGCCCAGTGTTGTTAGTTCTGATAGAAATGAGACCAAACTCATAGCAGGAGGTCATGTTTGAGCAGACTGTGTCCTGGAAGATCAGAGATGCATCTGTGCTCTCTAAGCGAGTTAGCCAAGCTAACAATGTCAGTTTGTTGTAGCTGTGTGGATCAGTTTCTTACTGCAGGTTTATGTAGAAACACCTGATGTGTCGTAGCTGTCGTCCAACAAAACACACAATCTTCAGGATCAACACTGTAGTTACACTTGTTTTATCTCTTCTCTGTTTCCATCAGGATCCATCAGCAGAGACCAGATTCTCCTGAACCCAGCTGTGTGTCCATGAAGAGTGACCGCTCTAAGTGTCAACCTTATACCTTCAAACATGGACATCAGTCAGCTGATCAGAGGTCAGACTGTAAAATGTTTGTCTCTTATTATCCAACTCTAATAAAAAGAAGTTTGATTGAGTGAAGCAGTTTTTACACACAATGTCCTCATAAACACAAACACACACACCCTTACAAACACTTTTCTAGAAACCTCAAACTTTATGTGTATAACAGTTTTTAAACAGAGACAAGGCAGTTTCATTTATATAGAGCATTTCATACACAATGGCAACTCAATGTGCTTTACATAAAACATTTAACAGTAAGAACCAGAAACAAAAACTCCTTAAACATGCATGTATTCTGGACCTAAACCATTCAGTGATTTGTAGACCAGTAGCAGGGGGAGACTCCTCATGTTGGGCTGTTGGGGCTGGGGGAGACTCCTTGTGTTGGGTTGTTGGGGCTGGGGGAGACTCTTCATGTTGGGGTAAGGATGATGACGTTAAAGCCTCTCTCTGGATGTGCTGACTTTCATGGTCAGTCCTTATCTCAGGCGGTAGCAATTCTTCTCCAGTCCGTCTTATCTGTTGTTTTTGTCCGTTTACCTCCACATTGACTTGGAGTCGCTGAATTTTCGTCTCCAGTACTGCTATCTTCTGGAGAAGTTTGTGGTAATCATCCGTGGAAAAGGGAGGCATCTTGCTGCTAATTAGCTTAGCTTAACTGAGCTCCTCAATCCCAGTCAAGTGAAGGCTTGTGCTGCTGATAGGCCACGCTCACTAAGTAAAAGAGTTTAAATAATAGTAGTAGCCTCCAGATACTTCCATAAATTAAGCTCCCAGTGATATAGAAGTATCCAGGACCCGCTTTCCATAACTTTTGGAGCAAAAGGATTTCAATGGGAAAAAAAGGAAGTAAAGCGGAGAGCAAAGAGCAAAGCAGGAAGCACTCGGGTACAAAGTCTTTACAGAGACAAATGATCAGAGGTCAGACAGAACAGCCAAGTGTTTTACATGGATCCACTGTGATAGAACACAACACCTTTAACACTGAGTGTCATTATTTATTCTGAGACTTCATCTTTTCTTCACAGAGTTCATCAGCAGAGCTCAGAGGTTCTCAGTGGTCAGTCTGTCCAGCAGCATCAAACACAGCTGGACTCCATATTTATGGTGTGTAAATGTAAAGCACAGCTACTACTGCTAACTACAACAGCCACAGACTAAATACTAAACTACCATTCTTGGCCTAACAGTCTCCATGCTTACCAGTTACATTTACATTTGATTCTGTTCCAGCTGCTGGAGGAGAACCTCAGCAGGTTTGTGAAGAACGAGCTGAAGAAGATGCAGAAGGCTCTGAGTCCAGATTACCCAGAATGCTTAGAGAGTCAGAGTGAGGATGAGGAGGTGTTGGAAGGTGAGGAGGAAGAGCAGAGGAGGAGCAGCAGAGAGGCATTTGCGAAGATCACAGTGCACTTCCTGAGGAGAATGAAGCAGGAGGAGCTGGCTGAGCGTCTGCAGAGCAGTAAGAGGATTTTAACAGATTTAACATGATGGAGAGGAAATGGAGGCAACATGGGAGAGGTTTATATTTCAAACTCTGCTGTTAATATGATGCACACATCTGCATCAGATCTATGAATTGTTCTGAGCTGAAAACGGTCAGAAACTGTTTGTCCACAACTGATGAGCTGAATAGATTTCATAGTGGAGCAAAATATAAACATCTGCAGTTTAATGTTTACATTCTACCAATTTACTGTAGAATCATCTGATTGATTTCATTTGTTGTTTGTTCATTCAGGAACATTTGCTGCAAAGTGTCGACGTAAACTCAAGTCTAACCTGCAGAAGAAGTTCCAGTGTCTGTTTGAGGGGATCGCTAAAGCAGGAAACCCAACCCTTCTGAATCAGATCTACACACCGCTCTACATCACAGAGGGAGGGACTGCAGAGGTCAATGATGAACATGAGGTCAGACAGATTGAAACAGCATCCAGGAAATCAGTCAGACCAGAAACAACAATCAGACAAGAAGACATCTTTAAAGCCTCACCTGGAAGAGATGAACCAATCAGAACAGTGATGACAAAGGGGGTGGCTGGCATTGGGAAAACAGTCTTAACACAGAAGTTCACTCTGGACTGGGCTGAAGACAAAGCCAACCAGAACATACACTTCACATTTCCATTCACTTTCAGAGAGCTGAATGGGCTGAAAGAGAAAAAGTACAGCTTGGTGGAACTTGTTCATCACTTCTTTACTGAAAGTGAAGAAGCAGGAATCTGCAGGTTTGAAGAGTTCCAGGTTGTGTTCATCTTTGACGGTCTGGATGAGTGTCGACTTCCTCTGGACTTCCACAACACTGAGATCCTGACTGATGTTACAGAGTCCACCTCAGTGGATGTGCTTCTGACAAACCTCATCAGGGGGAAACTGCTTCCCTCTGCTCGCCTCTGGATAACCACACGACCTGCAGCAGCCAATCAGATCCCTCCTGAGTGTGTCGGTATGGTGACAGAGGTCAGAGGGTTCACTGACCCACAGAAGGAGGAGTACTTCAGGAAGAGATTCAGAGATGGGGAGCAGGCCAACACCATCATCTCCCACATCAAGACATCACGAAGCCTCCACATCATGTGCCACATCCCAGTCTTCTGCTGGATCACTGCTACAGTTCTGGAGGATGTGTTGAAAAGCAGAGAGGGAGGAGAGCTGCCCAAGACCCTGACTGAGATGTACATCCACTTCCTGGTGCTTCAGGCCAAACTGAAGAACATCAAGTATGATGGAGGAGCTGAGACAGATCCACACTGGAGTCCAGAGAATAGGAAGATGATTGAGTCTCTGGGAAAACTGGCTTTTGAGCAGCTGCAGAAAGGCAACCTGATCTTCTATGAATCAGACCTGACGGAGTGTGGCATTGATATCAGAGCAGCCTCAGTGTGCTCAGGAGTGTTCACACAGGTCTTTAAAGAGGAGAGAGGGCTGTACCAGGACAAGGTGTTCTGCTTTGTACATCTGAGTTTTCAGGAGTTTCTGGCTGCTCTTCATGTCCATCTGACATTCACCAAGTCTGGAGTCAATCTGCTGGCAGACGAACAAAAAACATCGCAGACATCCTGGTGGTGGTTTGAAGTGATAACATCATGGTGGTCTAAATTGTTTGGAGGCAAATCAACACGTTTCTACCAGAGAGCTGTGGACGAGGCCTTAAAGAGTCCAAATGGACACCTGGACTTGTTCCTCCGCTTTCTCCTGGGTCTTTCACTGCAGACCAATCAGACTCTCCTACGAGGTCTGCTGACACAGACAGGAAGTAGCTCACAGTCCAATCAGGAAACAGTCGAGTACATCAAGAAGAAAATCAGTGAGAATGTGTCTGCAGAGAGAAGCATCAATCTGTTCCACTGTCTGAATGAACTGAATGATCATTCTTTAGAGGAAGAGATCCAACAGTACCTGAGATCAGGAAGTCTCTCTGCAGTTAAACTGTCTCCTGCTCAGTGGTCAGCTCTGGTCTTCATCTTACTGTCATCAGAAAAAGATCTGGACGTGTTTGACCTGAAGAAATACTCTGCTTCAGAGGAGGTTCTTCTGAGGCTGCTGGAAGTGGTCAAAGCTTCAAGTAAAGCCTTGTAAGTGGATATAGGAACAATTCAAATAGTTTTTTTATTTTAAATATGATAAATTAAACATTTTATTTTTGTTACTAATCTTTTTTCAGGCTGAGTGACTGTAACCTCTCAGAGAAAAGCTGTGCAGCTCTGTCCTCAGTTCTCAGCTCCCAGTCCTCTAGTCTGAGAGAGCTGGACTTTAGTGGCAACAACCTGCAGGATTCAGGAGTTAAGCAGCTTTCTGCTGGACTGGAGAGTCCACACTGTACACTGGTAATTCTCAGGTCAGAATACAGATATTTCATCTTGCCGTAGGTTCAAGTTAATGCATTTTTTGAACAATTGTAACATTTTTCTGCAACTCTGAGTTATCTTTATATTCTGAATTCCAGTCTGTCAGGATGTCTGATCACAGAGGAAGGCTGTGCTTCTCTGGCCTCAGCTCTGTGGTCCAACCCCTCCCATCTGAGAGATCTGGACCTGAGTAACAACAACCTGCAGGATTCAGGAGTCAAGCAGCTTTCTGCTGGACTGGAGAGTCCACACTGTACACTGCAAGCTCTCAGGTCAGGATAAAACATGTATATTCATTGTCTTGAACAATGACAATAAAGCTGATTCTGAGACTTTTTATACAGTTGATACGGTTGCTTTTTTACATTCGAATAAATGTCAATTGTTCTACACAACATCTGTAGGATTCTGGTACGTATATGACCAAACACATTGTGTTATCAAACTTTCATATTTCCAGGCTGTCAGGATGTCTGATCACAGAGGAAGGCTGTGCTTCTCTGGCCTCAGCTCTGAGCTCCAATCCATCCCCTCTAAAAGAGCTGGACCTGAGTGACAACAACCTGCAGGATTCAGGAGTCAAGCAGCTTTCTGCTGGACTGGAGAGTCCACACTGTTCACTGCAAGCTCTCAGGTCAGGATAAAACATGTATATTCATTGTCTTGAGCAATGACAATAAAGCTGATTCTGAGACTTTTTATACAGTTGATACGGTTGCGGTTTTACATTTGAATAAATGTCAATTGTTCTACACAACATCTGTAGGATTCTGGTACGTATATGACCAAACACATTGTGTTATCAAACTTTTATATTTCCAGGCTGTCAGGATGTCTGATCACAGAAGAAGGCTGTGCTTCTCTGGCCTCAGCTCTGAGCTCCAACCCCTCCCATCTGAGAGATCTGGACCTGAGTAACAATAACCTGCAGGATTCAGAATTGAAGCAGCTTTCTGCTGGACTGGAGGATCCACACTGGAGACTGGACACTCTCAGGTATGGACAGACAGGTGGACATTTGTGTTGTAGTCAAGACCACCTAACCCAAAACCATTCCTGTAATCATAATCATGTGGCTCAACATTTACATTATTCCTTGGCTAAAAAGAAAAGCATTACGTAGGAATGTTAGTAAAATACAAACGGCTGTACAGTAGGGCTGTGTGATATGATGATATACAGTCACCAGCCACTTCATTAGGTAAACCTGAATAATCTAATTCAGTCCAGTACAACAGCTCTGTTATAAATTATTCCAGGTATTGTTAACATTGTCAAAAATGCATTAATTCTACTATATGTTTATTACTCAGGTCATACTAAGTGGTGGTGTACTGGGGTGCATTATATTGACTTGTGTTCCTAATATTTTGCCCCTCTCGTGTATGTTAATAGAGTGTACAAAATATTATGAACACCATTTAATATAATGCACTGTAATATACCACCATCACCTACTATGACCTCAGTAATAAACATAATGTAGAATTATCACATTTTTGACAATGTTAACAAAAACTGAAAATGTCACAAAGTGGCTCAATACATGTGACAAAGAGGGGAGACAAGTCAGGATTTAAGTGCCAAATTGAAATGTTTTATTGTAACTTAAACAACTATCTACAAAAAGCATGAGGTGTGGAGAATAGCGGCATCAGTGGTGAATGTAATGTGTGGATGAGTGAGACATTTGTGTGCTGCTGTTAAATGCAAAAGAAAAAGTAAAAACAAACCCAGAACCTGTAGCAGCTTGGAGCCTAGGAGAGAGAAAATGAGACCAGGCTGGCATTTATCACCTTGGTAGAGGCCTAGCCAGGTGTCAGCAACTTGGCCTAACGACCCTGCCTGACTTCCCACTCCTGCAGGAAGTGATCAACTGCATCATGGTGGGCATAAAGGGAGGGGTCGTAACACCCCCCTCCATAAGAACGACGTTCCACCTCGTGTTATTCATCGAACAATTAACACTATACAAACAGCCATGGTTAATACATTGCCAATAACTGACGAGCAGTACTGCACTCCTTCCAAGCTGCATCCTCCAGCACATCCCTCCATCCTCACCAACCCAGCAGCCTTGGTACCAGAAGAGTATTCTAAGGGAATGAAGAGCCGAGAGATGAGCATGGAAATGAGAAACAGTATGCAAAGGAATAGAATAAGGGTCCACAGGTACCCGAGACAATTCATCCGCAATTACATTGTTAGTTCCCGTAATGTGTCAGATGTCTGTTGTATGGCTGAAGGAACAGCGACCACTTCATTAGCCTCTGATTAGGGTTTTGCAGTGACTTCAAAAAGGTCAGGGGGTTATGGTCAGTGAAAACTGTCGGTGGAAAATGCTGCAGAGCCCAAACAAGTGCCAAAGCTTCCTTTTCAATCACTGAATAGTTGTATTGGTGCTTGTTAAATTTTCATGAGAAGAAGCTGACGGGATAGTCTACCCCCTCCGCATTCTCCTGCAACAGGATGGCCCAACACCCACATTGCTGGCATCTACATGAAGCTGAAAGGGCTGATCAAATCTTGGTGCTGCCAACACTGGGACTGAACACAGCAAGGCTTTTACACTGTCAAATGCATTTTGACATGTTGAAGACGTGATCACGTGAAAACGTATCAGCTCTTTCTTGGTGGTGGGGAGGGGGGCTTTTGCACTGCCATGACCTTGTCCTCCACTGGTCGAATCTGGTCTTGACCCACCACCTTCCCAAGATAGTTCACAGTGGCTCTGGCAAACTCACACTTGGCAAGATTTACTATCAAGTTGGCCCAGACCAACCTGTCAAAGAGAGCACCAATATGCTGGACACGTTCTTTCCAGGTGTCAGAATACACCACATCATCGAGGTACACTGCACAACCGTCCTGTCCTGAAACAACCTGATTCATTAATCGTTGAAATGTTGCAGGAGCATTCCTCAAACCAAATGGCATTACGATTTACGAATACAAGCCAGAAGCAGTTATGAAGGCTGAAATATCCCTTGCCCTTTTGGTTAGCGGGACTTGCCAGGACCAAATTTGCTCACAAATGTGGCTGAACCTACCAGATCAATACAATCTTCCATACGAGGAAGTGGATACAGATCAGGTTTAGTGAGACTGTTCACCTCACGATAGTCAGTGCAAGGCCTCAAACTAACATCTGCCTTTTTAACTAGGAGGCATGGGAGGCCCAGTTTGATGAACAAGGCTCAGCAATGCCATTATCCAGCATGTACTGTACTTCAGCCTCCAACTGTCTCCTCTTCTCTTCTGACACACGATAAAAGCGCTCCAACATCTAAGTAGTGCTCAATTAAGTGTGTTTGGGTTGGGGTATCAGAAAACAGTGATAAATAGCCGTTAATTAGTTTAGTCAACTCCTCACATTTAACCACATATAAGTGCCTGACAAGGATATCCAGATCTTGTAATGTCTCTGAATTTTCCTGAGTCTAGCAAGTCCGATACCAAGTAAAAATGTGGTAGATTCCGAGACAAGACCCTAAAGATATTGCCTCAAGACTAAGACTACGAGTACTACAACACTGGTGGACACTCTCAGGTACGGACAGACAGATGGACACTCAGACAGTGTTAAAGTTAAGTAATGACTAACTGTGGCGCCATCTGGTGGTGGAATAAATAATGACAGGATGTTAGACAGCAGCGCAGACCTGTGTGATGTGCAGCTGGTTGTAATGAATGAGCATGTTGTTGTGTTTGTGTGAAGGTGTTTCTCTGCTATGGATCAGAGTGAGGACAGAGAGGAGGGAGTCCCTCCCTCTAAAAGCTCTCTGTGTGGGGAACATGACAGCCAGACCAAAGCTCAGAGGTGAGATGAGGATCTCTAACTGTCCATCACTGTTCTCCACTCACATCACTCCACCATCATTATTCACACTCAAAGCTCTGTGTGTGTTGTGTTGAAGGACAGAGAAGCAGCACAGACCAGACTCTGCTGGACCTGGACCTGGACCTGGACCTGGACCTGGACCTGGACCTGGACCTGGACCTGGACCTGGACTTGAACTTGGACCTGAACCTGACGGGTCTATGGATGCTGATCAGAGGTCAGAATATGGAATATTTTGTCTGTTTCTCTCCATTTCTCCTGAGAAGAGGTGTGATGTCTTTGTCATAATCACTTCATTGATTCTTCCATCTGTTATTTTATTATTGATGTATTTACTGTTTATTATAAAGAAGTTCACTTGTATCATGAACTTTATTTAGAACTTTCTAACTTGTGGTTGTTTCTTCTTATTGTGTCTTTCAACTATTATTATTATTATATGTTCAAACCAAATGAATGAACACATGGAATAATTACAGTCAAATGTTTTGCTGTCTTATAGCTGCATTTATTCTCTGATCACTTCAAAAATGCTCCTTTTGTCTCCTTTTGATATTGAAGTGATGACTGGCTCTATCCTCAGGACAACATGCAGAGATCAATATTTAATCTAGTGATTTATCATGTGGGAGGACATATTTGTTCATCACATCTTCTTCTTCAGGTCTTTTCCTCTCAGACTTCAGTGAAAGAATCCAGCAGACAGTTGAGACAGATGAGTTTCAGCCTGTTTCTGTGTCACTCTGACAAACTGAGGAACACTGCTTCATGTTGAACAGCAGTTAGGACTCATGTTGGATAGAAAATCATTCTGACTGTGTTTCTTCCTCCAGGGTGGACCATGGTGGAGAGCACAGGTTAAAACCTGGTCTGAAGAAGTGTAAGTGTGGATTGAATTTGATTCATGACAACTAAACAGCACACAGTCAGTTTCTCTTTAAATACAAAGTTGGTCTTTGTGGTATTTATTCATTAAAACATTACTGACAAAATGTGTCATCATGAAACTTTATAGAAATGAACAACAGATCAGAAGTTAAACAGAGAATAAATCCATCAGGTGTGTCAGATGATAAACTGCTGCTGTGTTGTTTCTTCTTCTCTTCATCAGATTTCTGTGAACTCACACTGGACACAAACACAGTACACAGAAACCTCAAACTGTCTGACAACAACAGGAAGGTGACACATGTGAGAGAGTATCAGTCATATCCTGAGCATCCAGACAGATTTGACTACTACCGTCAGCTGCTGTGTAGTAATGTTCTGACTGGTCGCTGTTACTGGGAGGTCGAGTGGAGAGGAAGAGTTAGTATATCAGTGAGTTACAGAAGAATCAGCAGGAAAGGAATCAGTGATGACTGTGAGTTTGGAAAGAACGATCAGTCCTGGAGACTGTGGTGCTCTGAAGATGGTCGTTATTCTGTCCATCACAATAAGAGAGAAACATCCATCTCCTCCTCCTCCTCCTCCTCCTCCACCTGCTCTGTCTCTAACAGAGTAGCAGTGTATGTGGACTGTCCTGCTGGCACTCTGTCCTTCTACAGAGTCTCCTCTGACACACTGATCCACCTCCACACCTTCAACACCACATTCACTGAACCTCTGTATGCTGGGTTTACAGTCTGGCTTCGTTCCTCAGTGTCTGTGTGTCCTCTGTCTGAGTGAGAGTCTCTTCCTGTGTGTGAAGATGTAAATAAATAACTTTGAGAAGTTTGAGTAACATTATTTTCATTGCTGGTTAAAATTCAAGCAGAAGCAAACACAATGAGCTTCTGTAACATTGATCTGATTATTAAAATAAAAACCAGTTTGAACTTGAAGCTTTTGGTTTTCTGTTTGTTTTTGACACCAGCAGGACTCCGTACATCTCAGCTCTCTGTTTTTACTTTATTGAACAACAGCAGAATATACAAACATACAGGTAAACATTAATATCAGTTAAATATGTAATAATATGAGGAAATGAACAACATGAGAGCAAATATTAAAGTAATTACATTAAAATAAATAGATAAATAAAATAAATGAGGTAAATGGAAATAAATAATCAGCATTCAGATATATTTAGTCAGTATAGCCGATAATATATTGAAATGTATTTATTTGGATAAACCCCTTGAGATGCATCATCTCGTTTTCGAGGGGGTCCAGACATATAAACAGACATTGATTCAACATACAAGCAAATAAATAAATAAAGAAGAGACAGAATAGAGAAAAAGGACAGACCACAGTAACATCATGACGACATCAGAACAAAACAATCATTAAAAATAAAAACGGCCACAATGAAAAAAACTGAAACTGAGACAACCAATAATGAAAACAATCACTTCACCAAATCAGAAAGTTCATGCAGCTTCAATGAAAACCAGAGCAGAAGACAAAGCACGCTTAAAGATAACAAATGAAGGATCTGATATTAGCCGGTAGGTTATTCCAATCTGCTGAAAGATTTATTAACATTGGGAACAGAAAGATAGAGATGGGCAGAATGTCTGATATGATAAATTGATGGTATAAGAAACTGCTGTAGATAAGGTGGATAATTAAGGTCAATACATTTGTATATAAGCTGCAACCAGTGCATATGTCTTCTCACATTCAATGAACTGGGCGTAACGTCCATGCTGTCTTGCTGCTGCGGAGTTCAGTCTGAATTTATCTATAAAACCAACAAAAATACTAAATGTACATTTTAACAAACCTGATGCTGCTTTTAAAACTTTGGAAATGTAGTTGGTTACAATTACAAGTTACCCTCAAACTAACTAATTACATTTGATTACATTTTGATAACTTTTCTTAATTTTGAATGAATGCTCTCGACTGTTCACCATTTACACATTTTAAGACCTGATAGATACCTTTTAGCAGTACTGTTTCGGGGGGGGGGGGTGTTACACTTGGTGTCGGTCCAAGTGTGTATAAGTTGCAACCAGTGCATTTGTCTTCTCACATTCAATGATGGCCAGTTGAGTCTATTGTACATCGTGCAGTGATGGTGTGATCAGGGCAACCAAGGACAAACCTACAGAGTCTATTGTCGGCTGTGTTAAGTGCAGCAAGGTCAGATTTATGAGCAGTTTGGTAAACAACATCACAATAATCCATGATTGGAAGTATAAGTTGAGTGGTCAGTCTCTGACGTACACTAAATGAAAAACTGTTAGAAGAGCGACATAACATATCAATACCAAAGTTAACTTTGCGTAATAGATTATTTGATTTGGTTTAAAAGTGAGTTCTGAATCCAGCCATTCTCCAGTTCCATTCCAAGTAAACGTGCTATCAGTTCATTAGGAGAGGGGTAACATACAGTCAGAGGCGGTTCTGGCTGGTTTTGCGCCCTGGGCGGACCGACTATCGGCGCCCCTCCCTACAAATCCTTCATCACACAAAAAATAAGATAAATAAATGAAATATAGTATGTAAACACCAAAGTAAATTACACACATCCGTCATCATACAAATGAATAAAATAAAATAAATAAATGAAAAATACTAATAATTAACGTAGGCTAATCTGACAGACTTTCACCCTTTTTACAACTGGCATTAAAATGTTTTGTGGGTGATTAGATTGCTATCAGGGAGTGCTTGACCACATGAAAGTGCAGGTGTAAAGTTATTTATTTATTTATTTATTGCATTTTCCAATAACTTACATGTAGCTATAACGGGTCTGTATTAATTTTATAAATGTATTACTATTTATTTGGAAGCAGCAGTTTGTGTTGTGTGGCCTGGGCTCATAATCATCACAGGTCAGTCTATCCCCCGCCCCTCTCCCCCCCTTGCTTTTCCTCTGAGAGTGAGACTCACTCACAACCTGCTCACAGCCTCTGCAGTCGCAAGTTGATCCCCCCGCACCCTTTGCCTTTTCTTCTGACACACAACTGTATACATGACTCTCAGCAGCAAGTTGATGTGATAGTAGGGGCGCCTCATCGCCCACTGCACCAACTTGATGTGGAAATGAGCGGTGTTAGTCTAGAAAACTGGCGATTTTTTTTTGAGGGCGCGCTTTTCTTTTTTTGAGGACGGACTTTTTTTTCCTTTTTTTTTTGAGAGCGCTCGTGCGCCCCCAAGTAGATTGCGCCCTGGGCGGTTGCCCACATTGCCCATAGCAAAAACCGCCACTGCATACAGTACTTAAACAATATTTCTGGCAGAGAATTTACCTTTGAACAAACTCCAGTGTCTTTGCAGCTTCTTCTTTGCAAGTTGAACATAAAGTAGGTGGCGAAACTGCAGCGAGCCCTGTGATGAAGGTTTTTGTGATGACCTCATTGCTGTTCTTTACCCACGCTGTGATACACCTATCAAGTTCATGAGCATGTTCAGAACTGTACAGAGACTCAAAACCATGCAAACATCCAGTTCCAGATGTTTAGGTCATGCCTGATTGATTACTATGTGAAATAACTGCCTTATTTTTCTTGATGTTTTATGACATTTTGCACCCATCTCGTCTTGGCGTCCACTGGAATGGACATGAAAATATGAGTTAGCAAAAATGTGTTTTTTCCACTTTGTTTTTATGTTGGAGTTTTGCCCACAACAACACACTTAACAATATCAGGTCACAAACTGGCACAGAAGTTGAGCAACCTTGGCCAGGGCTGTTCACTGTGCTCTTGGATTCTGGACTTCCTCAGCAACAGACCAAAATGAAGGATGCATTCTCTTTAACATGTACAAATGTGACAGCAGTGATGAGGAATTAAAGAATTAGGTTTTAATTTATAATTAAAAATATGCCAGGGACTAATTCACATCTCTCCCCCCTTTTTTCTTCAGTGGGGAGGAGAGAAAACAAAAGACAAACCCCCAAAATTAGTCCCCACCCTCACGAACAAAAGCATCTGTTTCAAGCTTGCTTACTCTCTTGTTACTCTTATTTTCTCATCCTCTTATTCTCTTGTTATTTCGCCTGGCCAGTCGATCCACAGTTATTAAAACAATAGCTAATTAAACCAGCATCCGCTCATCTAAATCCCAGCCTGCATCCTGAGCACCACAGCCTTGAAGAGACGACCCCTGTGCCTCGGTGGTTGAAAGACCAGCCGGCCCAGGAACCTGCACCATCAGAACCGACTAGGTCCAGGGGAGTTCGCCGAGAATCGCATCTTGTCTGACTTCACTCCATCCCGACCCGCTTCCAGCTGACTGGTCTCCATCTGAAAAAGTAGGCTAAAACCATCTTTCATTGTGATCAGGCTGGTGATAAATATAAGAGCTTATTGCTGACTAAGGTCCAAATTACACATTTCCATTTTTATTCCTAATAGGATAATACAATAATCTAAACACAATTAAGACATTTAGATTCTTGGTTCCCTGACGCCTAGAATTCATGAACTTCAAGATATTTGACTGATTCAGTCCAAGTCTATTAAATTTGAATTACAGTAATTATTGTATCTAATTAATTTCCAGAAATGTTCCGGTGGTGCCCCTGATCACAAGTTTAATATAGATTATAGATACTAATATCCTTAATTCACAACAAGTCACAGCCTCCAAAGCCTCAGAGCAGATGAAACAAACTGGTTGTGCACTTGACCTTATGTATGTTTTATAATATGAAACATAGAAGAAACAGAAAAGTTCAGAATAAACTGCATGTGTACGTGACAGATTGAACTCTTGTGGTAGCTGAAGGAACAAGAAGAAAACCTTTTTTTAAGTGGAGGGGAAGAAAAAAAGATGATGATGATGAATCCAGTGTAGAAATGTGTTGAAATGATCAATTCTGCCTTCAAAGAACATGATGACCTCTTGACCTTATGTATGTTTTATAGGCTGTAAGCACATTGTTCTGGTTTGAATCCGATGTCTCACTAAGTTCATGCAGTTTGTCTGGTGGAGATGAAATTAGTCTCATCTGTTAGGAAAGAAGAAACAGAAAAGTTCAGAATAAATATGATGACCACAATTTTATATTTAACGGTAAGAGCGAAAACTGAATGCAAAAATAGAAAGGGGTGAAAGACATGACTCTGTATGTGGAGGTGAAACATGTCTGCAGACAGTGATACATGACTTTACATGAATGTGTATGTGACAGGCTGAACTCTTGTGGTAGCTGCTGTTTGTGGAGAGTGAAAGTATGAAATGTTTGTGTGAGCTGTTTCCAGACTGCAGGACAGAAAATAGTCTTAACTGGCTCCAGTAGTCTGCAACCTGCTTCCATTTTAAGCTCCGTAATGTTTTTATGAAAATGATTTAAATATGAAATCTCCATTGTTTGATAATTACTTCCTGTCCTGATCCACAATTCTGATCTCAGCAGTGTAACTCATCTAGACTAGAGCAGCAGGCTGTTTGTGACTTCATCAGCAGGTCAGGTGGTTCAGAGATGCTCAGAGTTGATCAGAGTACAGCCAGTGTGTCTCAGTTCAGGAGTCACAGCCTCCAAAAACTGTGAGATGTTTTTTGTCCCTTTGTCCTCCAGCTGCTGATTAACACTCCGTTAAACACATGATAGAAATAACAGGTTGACTTCTCTGATAGTAAATACATCATCCTTCATTATTTAGAGTAAAATAAGTCTGCATTCAAAATAAAATAAAGTACATGGATCATATTGGGCTCTTAGATGGTTCCTGCTTTCTGAGTCAAACTGTTTGTGCACTCTTGATCTTATGTATGTTTTCTATGTTGTAAGCACATTGTTCTGGTTTAAGTCAGATGTCTCACTAAGTTCAGAATAAACATGATGATTTTAAGAAGTGTTTGTTAGAAGGAGGAATTGAATGTGAGAACAGGAAGCTGTACAAGAAGACATGACACCATATATGGAGTCCTTCTTTAGCATGTTACAGGAAACGTGTCTGCAGGCAGTAATATGTGACTTTACATGAATGTGTACATGACAGGCTGAACTCTTGTGGTAGCTGCTGTTTGTGGAGACTGAAAGTATGAAATGTTTGTGTGAGCTGTTTCCAGACTGCAGGACAGAAAAGAGTCTTAACTGGCTCCACAGGGACGAAAGGAGGTCCAAGTTGTTGGTGCTTTGGTCTGGCTTTTTGGTCTTCTCCCCACTGACCAAAAACATGCAGGTTAGATTAATTGGAGACTCTAAATTGCACATAGGTGTAAAAGTGTGCATGAATGATTGTTGGTTTACTCTATGTGAGCTGCATTCAAACATCAACAAAGACAATACGTGATATTTCTATGATCCACATTATATTCATTCACATGAACAAAGGGAGTCAGTTTTAGTAGTAGTGACAGTAGTTTTAGTAGTGACAGTAGTTTTAGTAGTAGTGACAGTAGTTTTAGTAGTGACAGTAGTTTTAGTAGTAGTGACAGTAGTTTTAGTAGTAGTGACAGTAGTTTTAGTAGTGACAGTAGTTTTAGTAGTAGTAACAGTAGTTTTAGTAGTAGTGACAGTAGTTTTAGTAGTAGTGACAGTAGTTTTAGTAGTGACAGTAGTTTTAGTAGTAGTAACAGTAGTTTTAGTAGTGACGGTAGTTTTAGTAGTAACAGTAGTTTTAGTAGTGACAGTAGTTTTAGTAGTAGTAACAGTAGTTTTAGTAGTGACGGTAGTTTTAGTAGTAACAGTAGTTTTAGTAGTGACAGTAGTTTTAGTAGTAGAAACAGTAGTTTTAGTAGTAACAGTAGTTTTAGTAGTGACAGTAGTTTTAGTAGTCACAGTAGTTTTAGTAGTAACAGTAGTTTTAGTAGTAGTAACAGTAGTTTTAGTAGTGACAGTAGTTTTAGTAGTGACAGTAGTTTTAGTAGTAACAGTAGTTTTAGTAGTAGTGACAGTAGTTTTAGTAGTAGTGACAGTATTTTTAGTAGTAACAGTAGTTTTAGTAGTGACAGTAGTTTTAGTAGTGACAGTAGTTTTAGTAGTAGTGACAGTAGTTTTAGTAGTGACAGTAGTTTTAGTAGTAACAGTAGTTTTAGTAGTAGTAACAGTAGTTTTAGTAGTAGTAACAGTAGTTTTAGTAGTGACAGTAGTTTTAGTAGTAGTGACAGTAGTTTTAGTAGTAACAGTAGTTTTAGTAGTAGTAACAGTAGTTTTAGTAGTAGTGACAGTAGTTTTAGTAGTGACAGTAGTTTTAGTAGTAGTGACAGTAGTTTTAGTAGTAGTGACAGTAGTTTTAGTAGTAACAGTAGTTTTAGTAGTAGTGACAGTAGTTTTAGTAGTAACAGTAGTTTTAGTAGTAGTAACAGTAGTTTTAGTAGTAGTGACAGTAGTTTTAGTAGTGACAGTAGTTTTAGTAGTAGAGACAGTAGTTTTAGTAGTAACAGTAGTTTTAGTAGTAGTGACAGTAGTTTTAGTAGTGACAGTAGTTTTAGTAGTAGTGACAGTAGTTTTAGTAGTAGTAACAGTAGTTTTAGTAGTAGTGACAGTAGTTTTAGTAGTGACAGTAGTTTTAGTAGTAACAGTAGTTTTAGTAGTAGTAACAGTAGTTTTAGTAGTGACAGTAGTTTTAGTAGTAGTGACAGTAGTTTTAGTAGTAGTAACAGTAGTTTTAGTAGTAGTGACAGTAGTTTTAGTAGTGACAGTAGTTTTATTAGTAAAAAACATGAACCAAAATTAGTAGGGCGCTACATATGTTTTCTATGTTGTAAGCACATTGTTCTGGTTTAAGTCAGATGTCTCACTAAGTTCAGAATATACCTGATGATTCTAAGAAGTGTTTGTTAGAAGGAGGAATTGAATGTGAGAACAGGAAGCTGTACAAGAAGACATGACACCATATATGGAGTCCTTCTTTAGCATGTTACAGGAAACGTGTCTGCAGGCAGTAATATGTGACTTTACATGAATGTGTACATGACAGGCTGAACTCTTGTGGTAGCTGCTGTTTGTGGAGACTGAAAGTATGAAATGTTTGTGTGAGCTGTTTCCAGACTGCAGGACAGAAAAGAGTCTTAACTGGCTCCACAGGGACCAAAGGAGGTCCAGGTTGTTGGTGCTTTGGTCTGGCTTTTTGGTCTTCTCCCCACTGACCAAAAACATGCAGGTTAGGTTAATTGGAGACTCTAAATTGCACATAGGTGTAAATGTGTGCATGAATGATTGTTGGTTTACTCTATGTGAGCTGCATTCAAACATCAACAAAGACAATACGTGATATTTCTATGATCCACATTATATTCATTCACATGAACAAAGGGAGTCAGTTTTAGTAGTAGTAACAGTAGTTTTAGTAGTGACAGTAGTTTTAGTAGTAGTGACAGTAGTTTCAGTAGTGACAGTAGTTTTAGTAGTAACAGTAGTTTTAGTAGTAACAGTAGTTTTAGTAGTAGTAACAGTAGTTTTAGTAGTAACAGTAGTTTTAGTAGTAGTAACAGTAGTTTTAGTAGTGACAGTAGTTTTAGTAGTAACAGTAGTTTTAGTAGTGACAGTAGTTTTAGTAGTAACAGTAGTTTTAGTAGTAACGGTAGTTTTAGTAGTAGTAACAGTAGTTTTAGTAGTAGTGACAGTAGTTTTAGTAGTGACAGTAGTTTTAGTAGTGACAGTAGTTTTAGTAGTAACAGTAGTTTTAGTAGTGACAGTAGTTTTAGTAGTAGTAACAGTAGTTTTAGTAGTAACAGTAGTTTTAGTAGTAACAGTAGTTTTAGTAGTAGTGACAGTAGTTTTAGTAGTGACAGTAGTTTTAGTAGTAACAGTAGTTTTAGTAGTAGTAACAGTAGTTTTAGTAGTAACAGTAGTTTTAGTAGTAGTGACAGTAGTTTTAGTAGTGACAGTAGTTTTAGTAGTGACAGTAGTTTTAGTAGTAGTGACAGTAGTTTTAGTAGTAACAGTAGTTTTAGTAGTAGTGACAGTAGTTTTAGTAGTAACAGTAGTTTTAGTAGTAACAGTAGTTTTAGTAGTGACAGTAGTTTTAGTAGTGACAGAAGTTTTAGTAGTGACAGTAGTTTTAGTAGTGACAGTAGTTTTAGTAGTAACAGTAGTTTTAGTAGTGACAGTAGTTTTAGTAGTAGTGACAGTAGTTTTAGTAGTGACAGAAGTTTTAGTAGTGACAGTAGTTTTAGTAGTGACAGAAGTTTTAGTAGTGACAGTAGTTTTAGTAGTAGTGACAGTAGTTTTAGTAGTAACAGTAGTTTTAGTAGTAGTAACAGTAGTTTTAGTAGTAGTAACAGTAGTTTTAGTAGTGACAGTAGTTTTAGTAGTGACAGTAGTTTTAATAGTGATAGTAGTTTTAGTAGTAGAAACAGTAGTTTTAGTAGTTGTAACAGTAGTTTTAGTAGTGACAGTAGTTTTAGTAGTAGTGACAGTAGTTTTAGTAGTGACAGTAGTTTTAGTAGTAGTGACAGTAGTTTTAGTAGTAGTGACAGTAGTTTTAGTAGTGACAGTAGTTTTAGTAGTAGTGACAGTAGTTTTAGTAGTAGTGACAGTAGTTTTAGTAGTAACAGTAGTTTTAGTAGTGACAGTAGTTTTAGTAGTAACAGTAGTTTTAGTAGTAACGGTAGTTTTAGTAGTAGTGACAGTAGTTTTAGTAGTGACAGTAGTTTTAGTAGTAACAGTAGTTTTAGTAGTAGTGACAGTAGTTTTAGTAGTAGTGACAGTAGTTTTAGTAGTAACAGTAGTTTTAGTAGTAGTGACAGTAGTGACATTAGTGACAGTAGTTTTAGTAGTAACAGTAGTTTTAGTAGTAGTGACAGTAGTTTTAGTAGTGACAGTAGTTTTAGTAGTAGTGACAGTAGTTTTAGTAGTAGTGACAGTAGTTTTAGTAGTGACAGTAGTTTTAGTAGTAGTGACAGTAGTTTTAGTAGTAACAGTAGTTTTAGTAGTGACAGTAGTTTTAGTAGTAACAGTAGTTTTAGTAGTAACGGTAGTTTTAGTAGTAGTAACAGTAGTTTTAGTAGTGACAGTAGTTTTAGTAGTAGTAACAGTAGTTTTAGTAGTAGTGACAGTAGTTTTAGTAGTAGTGACAGTAGTTTTAGTAGTAGTGACAGTAGTTTTAGTAGTGACAGTAGTTTTAGTAGTAGTGACAGTAGTTTTAGTAGTAGTGACAGTAGTTTTAGTAGTAACAGTAGTTTTAGTAGTGACAGTAGTTTTAGTAGTAACAGTAGTTTTAGTAGTAACGGTAGTTTTAGTAGTAGTGACAGTAGTTTTAGTAGTGACAGTAGTTTTAGTAGTAACAGTAGTTTTAGTAGTAGTGACAGTAGTTTTAGTAGTAGTGACAGTAGTTTTAGTAGTAACAGTAGTTTTAGTAGTAGTGACAGTAGTGACATTAGTGACAGTAGTTTTAGTAGTAACAGTAGTTTTAGTAGTAGTGACAGTAGTTTTAGTAGTGACAGTAGTTTTAGTAGTAGTGACAGTAGTTTTAGTAGTAGTGACAGTAGTTTTAGTAGTGACAGTAGTTTTAGTAGTAGTGACAGTAGTTTTAGTAGTAACAGTAGTTTTAGTAGTGACAGTAGTTTTAGTAGTAACAGTAGTTTTAGTAGTAACGGTAGTTTTAGTAGTAACAGTAGTTTTAGTAGTGACAGTAGTTTTAGTAGTAGTAACAGTAGTTTTAGTAGTGACAGTAGTTTTAGTAGTAGTAACAGTAGTTTTAGTAGTAACAGTAGTTTTAGTAGTGACAGTAGTTTTAGTAGTAGTAACAGTAGTTTTAGTAGTAACAGTAGTTTTAGTAGTAACAGTAGTTTTAGTAGTAGTGACAGTAGTTTTAGTAGTAGTAACAGTAGTTTTAGTAGTGACAGTAGTTTTAGTAGTGACAGTAGTTTTAGTAGTAACAGTAGTTTTAGTAGTAACAGTAGTTTTAGTAGTAGTAACAGTAGTTTTAGTAGTAACAGTAGTTTTAGTAGTAGTGACAGTAGTTTTAGTAGTGACAGTAGTTTTAGTAGTGACAGTAGTTTTAGTAGTAGTGACAGTAGTTTTAGTAGTGACAGAAGTTTTAGTAGTGACAGTAGTTTTAGTAGTGACAGTAGTTTTAGTAGTAACAGTAGTTTTAGTAATGACAGTAGTTTTAGTAGTAGTGACAGTAGTTTTAGTAGTGACAGAAGTTTTAGTAGTGACAGTAGTTTTAGTAGTGACAGAAGTTTTAGTAGTGACAGTAGTTTTAGTAGTGACAGTAGTTTTAGTAGTGACAGTAGTTTTAGTAGTGACAGTAGTTTTAATAGTGATAGTAGTTTTAGTAGTAGAAACAGTAGTTTTAGTAGTTGTAACAGTAGTTTTAGTAGTAGTGACAGTAGTTTTAGTAGTGACAGTAGTTTTAGTAGTAGTGACAGTAGTTTTAGTAGTGACAGTAGTTTTAGTAGTAGTGACAGTAGTTTTAGTAGTAGTGACAGTAGTTTTAGTAGTGACAGTCGTTTTAGTAGTAGTGACAGTAGTTTTAGTAGTAACAGTAGTTTTAGTAGTGACAGTAGTTTTAGTAGTAACAGTAGTTTTAGTAGTAGTAACAGTAGTTTTAGTAGTAGTGACAGTAGTTTTAGTAGTAGTGACAGTAGTTTTAGTAGTAGTAACAGTAGTTTTAGTAGTGACAGTAGTTTTAGTAGTAACAGTAGTTTTAGTAGTAGTGACAGTAGTTTTAGTAGTAACAGTAGTTTTAGTAGTAGTGACAGTAGTTTTAGTAGTAACAGTAGTTTTAGTAGTAACAGTAGTTTTAGTAGTAGTGACAGTAGTTTTAGTAGTGACAGTAGTTTTAGTAGTAGTAACAGTAGTTTTAGTAGTAGTGACAGTAGTTTTAGTAGTGACAGTAGTTTTAGTAGTAGTGACAGTAGTTTTAGTAGTGACAGTAGTTTTAGTAGTAGTAACAGTAGTTTTAGTAGTGACAGTAGTTTTAGTAGTGACAGTAGTTTTAGTAGTAGTAACAGTAGTTTTAGTAGTGACAGTAGTTTTAGTAGTGACAGTAGTTTTAGTAGTAGTGACAGTAGTTTTAGTAGTAACAGTAGTTTTAGTAGTAGTAACAGTAGTTTTAGTAGTAGTAACAGTAGTTTTAGTAGTAACAGTAGTTTTAGTAGTGACAGTAGTTTTAGTAGTGACAGTAGTTTTAGTAGTAGTGACAGTAGTTTTAGTAGTAACAGTAGTTTTAGTAGTAGTAACAGTAGTTTTAGTAGTAGTGACAGTAGTTTTAGTAGTAACAGTAGTTTTAGTAGTAACAGTAGTTTTAGTAGTGACAGTAGTTTTAGTAGTGACAGTAGTTTTAGTAGTAGTGACAGTAGTTTTAGTAGTAGTGACAGTAGTTTTAGTAGTAGTGACAGTAGTTTTAGTAGTAACAGTAGTTTTAGTAGTAACAGTAGTTTTAGTAGTAACAGTAGTTTTAGTAGTGACAGTAGTTTTAGTAGTGACAGTAGTTTTAGTAGTAGTGACAGTAGTTTTAGTAGTAGTAACAGTAGTTTTAGTAGTAGTGACAGTAGTTTTAGTAGTAACAGTAGTTTTAGTAGTAACAGTAGTTTTAGTAGTGACAGTAGTTTTAGTAGTGACAGTAGTTTTAGTAGTAGTGACAGTAGTTTTAGTAGTAGTGACAGTAGTTTTAGTAGTAGTGACAGTAGTTTTAGTAGTAGTGACAGTAGTTTTAGTAGTAACAGTAGTTTTAGTAGTGACAGTAGTTTTAGTAGTAGTAACAGTAGTTTTAGTAGTGACAGTAGTTTTAGTAGTGACAGTAGTTTTAGTAGTAGTAACAGTAGTTTTAGTAGTGACAGTAGTTTTAGTAGTGACAGTAGTTTTAGTAGTGACGGTAGTTTTAGTAGTGACAGTATTTTTAGTAGTGACAGTAGTTTTAGTAGTGACAGTATTTTTAGTAGTAACAGTAGTTTTAGTAGTGACAGTAGTTTTAGTAGTAACAGTAGTTTTAGTAGTGACAGTAGTTTTAGTAGTGACAGTATTTTTAGTAGTGACAGTAGTTTTAGTAGTAGTAACAGTAGTTTTAGTAGTGACAGTAGTTTTAGTAGTGACAGTAGTTTTAGTAGTAACAGTAGTTTTAGTAGTGACAGTAGTTTTAGTAGTAGTGACAGTAGTTTTAGTAGTGACAGTAGTTTTAGTAGTAGTGACAGTAGTTTTAGTAGTGACAGTAGTTTTAGTAGTGACAGTAGTTTTAGTAGTAACAGTAGTTTTAGTAGTGACAGTAGTTTTAGTAGTGACAGTAGTTTTAGTAGTAGTGACAGTAGTTTTAGTAGTGAGAGTAGTTTTAGTAGTAGTAACAGTAGTTTTAGTAGTGACAGTAGTTTTAGTAGTGACAGTAGTTTTAGTAGTGACAGTAGTTTTAGTAGTGACAGTATTTTTAGTAGTGACAGTATTTTTAGTAGTGACAGTAGTTTTAGTAGTAGTAACAGTAGTTTTAGTAGTGACAGTAGTTTTAGTAGTGACAGTAGTTTTAGTAGTAACAGTAGTTTTAGTAGTGACAGTATTTTTAGTAGTGACGGTAGTTTTAGTAGTGACAGTATTTTTAGTAGTAGTGACAGTAGTTTTAGTAGTGACAGTAGTTTTAGTAGTAACAGTAGTTTTAGTAGTAGCAGTAGTTTTAGTAGTGACAGTATTTTTAGTAGTGACAGTAGTTTTAGTAGTAGTGACAGTAGTTTTAGTAGTGAGAGTAGTTTTAGTAGTAGTAACAGTAGTTTTAGTAGTAACAGTAGTTTTAGTAGTGACAGTAGTTTTAGTAGTAACAGTAGTTTTAGTAGTGACAGTATTTTTAGTAGTGACAGTATTTTTAGTAGTGACCGTAGTTTTAGTAGTAGTGACAGTAGTTTTAGTAGTGACAGTAGTTTTAGTAGTAACAGTAGTTTTAGTAGTAGCAGTAGTTTTAGTAGTGACAGTATTTTTAGTAGTGACAGTAGTTTTAGTAGTAGTAACAGTAGTTTTAGTAGTAACAGTAGTTTTAGTAGTGACAGTAGTTTTAGTAGTAACAGTAGTTTTAGTAGTGACAGTAGTTTTAGTAGTAGTAACAGTAGTTTTAGTAGTAACAGTAGTTTTAGTAGTGACAGTAGTTTTAGTAGTGACAGTAGTTTTAGTAGTAACAGTAGTTTTAGTAGTAGTGACAGTAGTTTTAGTAGTAACAGTAGTTTTAGTAGTAGTGACAGTAGTTTTAGTAGTAGTGACAGTAGTTTTAGTAGTAACAGTAGTTTTAGTAGTAGTGACAGTAGTTTTAGTAGTAACAGTAGTTTTAGTAGTAACAGTAGTTTTAGTAGTAACAGTAGTTTTAGTAGTGACAGTAGTTTTAGTAGTGACAGTAGTTTTAGTAGTAGTAACAGTAGTTTTAGTAGTAGTGACAGTAGTTTTAGTAGTAGTGACAGTAGTTTTAGTAGTAGTGACAGTAGTTTTAGTAGTGACAGTAGTTTTAGTAGTAGTGACAGTAGTTTTAGTAGTAACAGTAGTTTTAGTAGTGACAGTAGTTTTAGTAGTGACAGTAGTTTTAGTAGTAACAGTAGTTTTAGTAGTGACAGTAGTTTTAGTAGTAACAGTAGTTTTAGTAGTGACAGTAGTTTTAGTAGTAGTGACAGTTGTTTTAGTAGTAGTGACAGTAGTTTTAGTAGTAGTGACAGTAGTTTTAGTAGTAGTGACAGTAGTTTTAGTAGTAGTGACAGTAGTTTTAGTAGTAGTGACAGTAGTTTTAGTAGTAGTGACAGTAGTTTTAGTAGTAGTAACAGTAGTTTTAGTAGTAACAGTAGTTTTAGTAGTAGTAACAGTAGTTTGAGTAGTAACAGTAGTTTTAGTAGTGACAGTAGTTTTAGTAGTAACAGTAGTTTTAGTAGTGACAGTAGTTTTAGTAGTAGTAACAGTAGTTTTAGTAGTAACAGTAGTTTTAGTAGTGACAGTAGTTTTAGTAGTAACAGTAGTTTTAGTAGTGACAGTAGTTTTAGTAGTAGTGACAGTAGTTTTAGTAGTAGTGACAGTAGTTTTAGTAGTAGTAACAGTAGTTTTAGTAGTGACAGTAGTTTTAGTAGTAGTAACAGTAGTTTTAGTAGTAACAGTAGTTTTAGTAGTGACAGTAGTTTTAGTAGTGACAGTATTTTTAGTAGTGACAGTAGTTTTAGTAGTAGTGACAGTAGTTTTAGTAGTACAATTTTCTTTTTGTGATTACCGAACTGATTGTGTATATTATGTGATTACCAAACTGATTGTGTATATTATGTGATTACCAAACTGATTGTGTATATTATGTGATTACCAAACTGATTGTGTATATTATGTGATTACCAAAAGCTTTCTGTTTCCAAAGAGGGAGAATTGTGAAAGACTACTACAATTTCTTGATAAATACGAACCAGGATAGCACAGTGGCAGTGGATTCAACAAAGAAACAATGATGCGTCTGACTGATCAAGGCAAGTTTAACCTTCTTCTTAAATTAATTTACAGTTTTAATACAATCTGATGCTTTTTGTGTTATATGTTGAAGTGTTAGACATTTAAGATGATGAATATGTACTTGGTTAGATATCCAACTTCTTACGTGGATTTAGACTTGAATTTTGGTGAAAAGCCATGTGGTCCATGTTTCTCTGCGTATGTTTACAGGCCTGATGTTGGGGAGCCTGCTCCTTGTCTCCCTGTGTGTTGGGGCAGCAGCCATGTTTGACAGCAAACAGCTGGACGACCACTGGGATATGTGGAAGAAAACCAACGAGAAGACATACCAGGATGAGGTATGTGATTAAAAAATGCTACTTGTTAAATTGTCAATTTTAATGTTTGTAATTTTTTCCCCCAAAACAATCTGACTGCTTACTTTTTACTTACACAGTATTTGACCCTGTGCACTCATTCTGTATGCGTTTCTGTGTGTGTGTGTGTTGAGGTGGAGAATACACACCGCAGGGGATTGTGGGAGAAGAATCTGATGCTCATCACCATGCACAACCTGGAGGCCTCCATGGGGCTTCACTCCTATGAACTGGGCATGAACTTCATGGGAGACATGGTGAGAATCATTAATGTTATTAATGATGCTGAAAGGTCAGACAGATACAGGCAGAAAACATTATGACTAGTTTCAGCTCAAAAGCTTAACATCTTATGATGCGATATGATTCATTTGTGGATTATAGACATCCAAGTGATCACATGTTAAAGTGAAAACACAAATTTCCAACATGTTAAAAGACAGAAAAACCCTCAAAATTCAGCATAAAAATAAACAAATATATAATTATTTTTTATCATAAACTATGGTTACGTTTATAGATGTTTATAGAGAGCTAAAGTGAAATGAGAACTTGCAGATTATTTAAATGTCTTTAAATAATAGTATCAAAAAATCCATTAGGAGAATGAATCCTTTGTTAACAACTTCCTTGTAGACAGAAGAGGAGATCCATCAGTTCACTGGCGAGCTCACTCCTCCCACTGACCTCAAGAGGGCGCCACTTACTTTTCCAAATGCCAATGTATCAGACACCTTTGACTGGAGAAAGCATGGCTGTGTGACCCGTGTCAAGAATCAGGTACCCCCCCCCCACACACACACACACACACACACAGGCACACACACAATTCATCCTGTTCCACTTTTCTCGACTCAGTTTGTCCATAGAAGAAGTCCTCACCAACACCACATCCACCTAAAGAGTTATTGGAGCCCTTTAACCTTTCTATACAAACTTATCTTGAGTTTCTAAACGTGGGAATGTATAAAGTGATGCATAAAGCATTTACAATATCTTCAGCTAAATGCAGCAGCAGATTCATACTGGGAGTGTGATGCATTGTGTCCATGATATTACAGTAACAACAGTCATTTAAATCCAGGGTTCTTGTGGTTCCTGCTGGGCCTTCGCTACTGTCGGCGCCCTGGAGGGTCAGTTAGCCAAGAAAACAGGGAAGCTGGTTGACCTCAGCCCCCAAAACCTGGTGGACTGTTCATGGAAATACGGCAACCACGGCTGCAACGGTGGCCACCATACGAGAGCCTTCAATTACATCAAGGACAACGGTATCGAGTCTGAGGCTTCTTACCCATACAAAGGAAAAGTAAGTAATTGGTTCAATGTTGCTGGTCAACAATGTATCAATCAGTTTAACCCATGAAGCTTGATTTTAGGACAAGTGAGAAACTATGTGAAACTAATTGGATCACTTTGAGCTTTGTTACTGGACAACAAATATCTATGGATCTGTAACTGACAAATGCATTTTGGTACTTGATGCTTCCATGGTGTTTATGACCTCTTCAGCAGAGGTCTGTCATCGGACTGAAAGAAATTAAAACCCTTGTTGCAATGAAGGCGGGTTTCCCTTGGTTGTAAACTCATAACAACATCTTAACCTTTAAAAAGGGCAAAAATGTTCTTTAGACACATTTTTATCAAAAAAGGCAACTATTAGAGCACCATAGAGTGAAATGATCCTCCTTTTACAGTGTTTTACTTCTCTAACTATATAATTGAGTTTGTACTGGATTCCTACTTGTTCCTGCTAAAAATGAGCATTACGTTTTAGCAGAACCCCTACTCTAAATAAATAATTAGACTACATCTACAGTTACTCTTGCTCTCTAAAGGTTTTGGGATTCGGGAGTCTGATAGAACAGCAAGCCTCCAAATCAGAAATTAAACAGGGGTCCTGTTGAGGGGTTTAAACATCTTCCTTTAATAGCATCCATTTTAAATTCTCTACTATAAAAACAGTTTGTTTTATTTCAGGATGGACACTGCCTCCACAACTGCAACAACAATGATGCAACATTGATTGGTTACACCTGCCTGCCTCGAGGGGACGAGTATAAGATGAAACTGGCAGTCTTCACCATCGGACCCATTGCAGTTTCGATTGACTCAAATTCAGACAAATTTAGGTTCTACAAGGGTGGTATGTTCACACATCATCATCAGCTGCACAGGCTCTCATCTTTATTTACATCAAGCTGAGGAGTAACAGATCTACATGTTATTATTTTGTTTTTAGAGGAGTGGGAGCTAAAAGTCACAGAAAGAGTTTAACTTTTTAACTAACAGGTTACAATTACATATTATAATCTTTTCTGCAGAGGAAAAAAATGACATTACATCTTAATAATATTTACCTACACTATATGAAATGCTCAAATTGTTAAAACTCTCATGAGAAGGACCGGTGTAATTGTTAAGGTTACAGCTGGATAGGGATTTATTGGCTACAGTATATTGATCCCAGTAATAATATCAATACAAGTTTAGATAAAACATCAGAATATAGCTAAATTCATACAAAATTGAGTAAAAATTCAGTAAATCTCAGCATAAACATGTCTTTACATGTTTAACTGCAATACTCTTGACCGCTGCTTTTATTTTATTTTTCTATTTATTTTATTCATATGCAATACCCTCCATGTTATGCTATTATATACTATATATATTATATTATATATCTGTTTTTAAGGCAAAAATGAAGTGGCACCTGTAATCTCATTAATATAGTATTTATATATGATATGGCTAAATGTAATATAAGGATAAAGCTTTCTATTCTACTCTCTTCTAAAAAGAAAAAATACATAAATGTGATGACGATGTCATTTCAGGAGTGTACGATAACCCGATGTGCACACATAAGACGAACCATGCGGTCGTAGTTGTGGGCTACGGCACGGAGAACGGAAAAGACTACTGGCTGGTGAAGAACAGGTAGAAATATACACAGTACACACAATATAAGAAAGAGAAAATGAAACACTGAGGTCAGGACAAGAGTTATTTTTGTTCAGATTTTGAGTGTTTTGCTGACATGAACGCCGTGGTGACATTGATTCCAAAAAACTTCAACTAATTGTATTTAAAGCAATGAATAACACAGACTGCAAAGTTGGGCTAAGCCACAAAATGATTTCTGCATAGAAGAGAAGAAGGAATTTCATTTCACATCAATTATTACATTAAAAACATAACAAGTTCCCAGAATCCCCACAGTGTGTTTGGATTGAGAGGTTAAGTGATGATCTCTTCTCAGTATATAAGTGATTTTCATATATAGGGGAGATTGTTTTGTAGTAGACTGGTTTAAATGAAGTTTAATGCATTAAACACATTTCTCTCATGTTCTGCTATAGAACATCGTTATGCATTATGACCCTTTTCTTGATGACTTTGCAGTGTTTATTGATGTAAACTTTGATTTTTCCCTTTACTCATATTCTTTTCCTGCTTTTCATCCAGCTGGGGAACTGGTTATGGAGAAGTGGGCTACGTCAAAATGTCACGCAACAAGAACAACCAGTGTGGCATCGCCCTGTACCCCTGCTACCCCCGCATGTAGCTGCAGAGGAAACCAAACTGAGTCTATACAAACTTAAGTTTCCTTCCTACTTTTTTGCATTTTCTTTCTTCTTCATGTGATCACTGATACGCTTTATCCTAGCTTGTATTTCTGAATCTATAATAAAGATTTTATGAAGCATCACCCCCCTTGTTGAGTCTCAGTCACAGTGATACACGACAGGTTTGCATCGATATATCAGTTATGCGATTAGGCCAATGTTGGCATTTCAGTAAATATCAGATCTGTGTTCTGTGCTGTTTATGCAGTGGAGGCAAAGATCTTACTGATTTTACTGAAGCAGCTTCAGACTTGTCTGTTGGCAGCTTCAACTGCCATAAAAACTGCCTGAAACAATCCATTGACTCTTTGGAAAATTGGTTTGCTGGTCGATTCAGTCTTTACATGTTACAACAGAATGAACGCCAAAATCAATACCTGTGTCTCTGGTAAATATCTCTATCCTGTGCACATGCTGACATGAAAGCGTCTTTAAATGACCTGCCTGTATGAAAGTAACATTGTCTTATGTAACCAAAAAATGCCCTTTGGCATGTTTTATTTTTATTCTATTTAAAACAGTGGGTTAATTTTTTCAGGAGGTCAATATAGTTTGTTTAAAAGAAAAATTTTAGTAGTTCACATTTTGGTAAATAGCTTTTTATTTTCTTGTGAAAGGTTAGATGAGAATATAGACAGCACTCTTGTAGTATTAAATATAAAACTATAGCCAGTAGCATAAAGACCAGAAACCAGAAACTAGTTCAGCTCTGTCCAAATGTCTCAAAATCAGCATATCTAAAGTCTACTAACTATGCATGCTGACCTCATTTGTTTAATCAGCTGTGGTTTAACATAACAATATCACCAAATTCTCTACAAGAAAGCGAATAAGCGTATGTGTCCCAAAATGTCAAACAATTGCTGTAAAAGCTTTCTCAACCAACAAAGCTGTTTCAACCAACAAAATGTAGTTTTTCATTTATCACCACATTTTGTTAGGTTAGTGTACTGCCCAAGCTACACTTCAAGGTGACCTGCACCGTCACCAAGCCAATCTAACCCTTCGTTCCAGAGTCAACAATGGAGAACCCTTGTATAGAATTGTCTATTTTTCCAGAGCACAGAGCCTAGAAACTGGCTACCCTGAATTCATCAGCAGGTTGAATTTCAGTGAGTGTAGGAAAGAGATGGACTCACTGCTCACAGGTGTGATGCACATAGCACATCAAATTGTTATGCTAGATCCAAATTCCAGACAGCTTGGTATATTTAAGAAGACTAAACCAGTTGGCTACCTTTTCCCTGTTTTCCAGGTTGGTGCCTCATTATTATCAATCAATCAATCAATCTTTATTTGTATAACGCCAAATCACAACAGCGCTATCTCATGGCACTTCACAGAGCAGGTTCTAAACCGAACTGTTCAGGTTTCATTTAAAGAGACCCAACATTCCCACATGAGCAACAGTGGCAAGAAAAAACTCCCTTTTAACAGGAAGAACCCTCAGAACCAGACTCAGAGTGGGAGAACATCTGCCTTGACCTGTTGGGGTTGAGAGGAGAGAAAGGAAGGATAAAGGAGAGAAGCACAATGAAAATCAACAATGAAGCTAGAAGGTCCGGGACTGGTATCCGTCATCCGGACGTCTCCAGGCCCAGATTACCTATGAGACGAGAAAGCACAGACAACTCCGGGGAAGAAGTTTAGGTTATTGAATGCATTAATAGTACATGAATGTTAATGGATATAGATGGATGGGTAGAGACAGAGAGGGAGGACGAGAGAGGAGCTCAGTGCATCACGGGAGTCCCCCGGCAGTCTAAGTCTATAGCAACATAAGCTAAGAGCTCTAAGAGCCCTAAGTATAAGCTTTATCATAAAGGAAAGTTTTAAGCCTACTCTTAAAAGTAGAGAGGGTGTTTGCCCGCCGCAGTGTTCTAGTAGGTACATAAGGTACTATCAGTTCTTTAAGATATGATGGAGCCTGACCATTGAGAGCTTTGAAGGTGAGGAGAAGGATTTTGAATTCTATTCTGAATTTTACGGGAAGCCAATGCAGTGAAGCCATTTGAAGCTTATTGATCTTTTTTTAATATATTGATTATATTGAACTGGGCGTAACGTCCATGCTGTCTTGCTGCGGAGTTCAGTCTGAATTTATCTATAAAACCAACAAAAATACTAAATATACATTTTAACAAACCTGATGCTGCTTTTAAATCTAGTTTAACAGATTTATGAATTCATCATCTTACCAACTCTTATTATTGCTGAGCCTTATTCCTCCTGTTCAGACTCAGTTTATACTACTAGTCAGTATAAACAGGAGGAACCTGGTTACTTTATCGATGATCACATGGTTCGTTACCACCATCTAGTGGACAGATAGCAGAACTACATGTGATGTGTGATTTCTGTGACACTGACTGGTTAGACTGGTTTTCACGTCACTCTGATGTTGTTTAGACTAGGACTGTGAAGTTATGAGGATGTGACCGCGTCCTCAGATCAAATGCTCACAGACAGCAGGACTGACGAGGGAGAATGAGCAGCTTCTTCTCTCCCAGTGTTTCCTCTACACATGAAGGTGGAAAGTGTCTGTAAGTTGACCTGAAGTGAGTTCAGCAGGTGAGAATCCTACCAGAGAAATCTGTAAATGTCTGATGAACACCATCACTTTGATCACATTGTGTTGTATCACTGTTTGACTGCAGCTCAAATGTTTCTTCATGCTGATTGGCTGTTTAAAATACCTGTTTGATGTTTGCTGGTATAAATATTCTCCAGATATTGTAAAGAGGTTAAACTACATTTATATTATGACGATTTACATGTATGACTGTTAGCGATTAGCAGGTAAAACCAACAGCAGTTTGATTTTAATCTCATCATCAGTGAAAAATGCAGGAAGTGTCAGAACTGGTTGAACAGCTTTGATCAACTTGACTAAAGTTCATTTTTTAACTGTGTTCAAACTTCCATCTTACAACACTGAGACTGACTCTGTTTAACTGACGCACATTTAACACAGTTCATGTCTCTAGATGGACCAGAGCTAGCTGTAAGGGACCTTAGAGGCTGCTTAGGGCCCCTCAGCCTTCAGGGGCCCAAACTAACAGAACATGTGAACTATGTTTGAGTTTAACTGTTAAACTTCTGCCACAGTTTAAATATTTAAAGATAAATGTGAACATTTAACACACAGGTCATCGTTTTCTCTTGGTGCTAACTGACATCCCAACATACTTTTTATTGGTTTCAAGATATAACAAACCAATAAAGTTGAATATTAAAACAGTTTTGAGGATTTGAATAAATAACAGCTTTGGAGGACACATCATTATGTTTTGGGGACCAAAACTAAAAAACTAGAAAAAATTAAGGCTGTATAATAAATGTTAAGATTATGACAAAAAAACAAAAAAAAATCAAGCAGATTTAAGTAGGAAATACATTTTGGATGTACAAATTCAAACTTTGGGAAACATAATATTGACATTGGGCTGTAAAACAATTCTCAGATGAATCTCTTTTTAGTGCTTCACCAATGTTTATATTGCCTCTGAATATTTGTAACATGTTATTGACAGTAATAAGAACTACTGTGTGTGTGTGTGTGTGTGATGTGCAGCTTGTTGTAATGAATGAGCATGTTGTTGTGTTTGTGTGAAGGTGTTTCTCTGCTATGGATCAGTGTGAGGACAGAGAGGAGGGAGTCCCTCCCTCTAAAAGCTCTCAGTGTGGGGAACATGACAGCCAGACCAAAGCTCAGAGGTGAGATGAGGATCTCTAACTGTCCATCACTGTTCTCCACTCACATCACTCCACCATCATTATTCACACTCAAAGTTTTGTGTGTTGTGTTGAAGGACAGAGAAGCACAGACCAGACTCTGATGAACTCAGCCCACCTGAACCTCAGAAGTTCAAACAAGAACATAAATCTCTGTAGTGTTAAAAACATGAAGTACAGCACCACATCATCAGATCTCATCATGTTTTAAGGTTGATATGATTGTTCTGCCTGATTGTCTGACTGCAGGTTTCTTCTTACTGATGTCACTGTGGTCCCACATTTCAGAGTTAATTTAATGAGCCCAGTGTTGTTAGTTCTGATAGAAATGAGACCAAACTCATAGCAGGAGGTCATGTTTGAGCAGACTGTGTCCTGGAAGATCAGAGATGCATCTGTGCTCTCTAAGCTAGTTAGCCAAGCTAACAATGTCAGTTTGTTGTAGCTGTGTGGATCAGTTTCTTACTGCAGGTTTATGTAGAAACACCTGATGTGTCGTAGCTGTCGCCCAACAAAACACACAATCTTCAGGATCAACACTGTAGTTACACTTGTTTTATCTCTTCTCTGTTTCCATCAGGATCCATCAGCAGAGACCAGATTCTCCTGAACCCAGCTGTGTGTCCATGAAGAGTGACCGGTCTAATGATCGACTTCTTGACTTCAAACATGGACATCAGTCTGCTGATCAGAAGTCAGACTGTAAAATGTTTGTCTGTTTTTATCCAACTCTCATAAGAAGAAGTTTGATTGACTGAAACAGTTTTTGCACACAATGTCCTCATAAACACAATCACACACACTCCTCCTACAAACACTTTTCTAGAAACCACAAACGTTATGTGTATAACAGTTTTTAAACAGAGGTACAAAGTATTTACAGAGACAAATGATCAGAGGTCAGACAGAACAGCCGAGTGTTTTACCTGGATCCACTGTGATAGAACACAACACCTTTAACACTGAGTGTCATTATTTATTCTGAGACTTCATCTTTTCTTCACAGAGTTCATCAGCAGAGCTCAGAGGTTCTCAGTGGTCAGTCTGTCCAGCAGCATCAAACACAGTTGGACTCCATATTTATGGTGTGTAAATGTAAAGCACAGCTACTACTGCTAACTACAACAGCCACAGACTAAATACTAAACTACCATTCTGGTCCTAACAGTCTCCATGCTGCACTCTGTAGACCAGCAGCTTTTCAGTCTGTCACTGATCATCTGATGTTGACTTCTACCAGTTACATTTACATTTGATTCTGTTCCAGCTGCTGGAGGAGAACATCAGCAGGTTTGTGAAGAACGAGCTGAAGAAGATGCAGAAGACTCTGAGTCCAGATTACCCAGAATGCTTAAAGAGTCAGAGTGAGGATGAGGAGGTGTTGGACGGTGAGGAGGAAGAGCAGAGGAGGATCAGCAGAGAGGCATTTCTGGAGATCACAGTGCACTTCCTGAGGAGAATGAAGCAGGAGGAGCTGGCTGAGCGTCTGCAGAGCAGTAAGAGGATTTTAACAGATTTAACATGATGGAGAGGAAATGGAGGCAACATGGGAGAGGTTTATATTTCAAACTCTGCTGTTAATATGCTGCACACATCTGCATCAGATCTATGAATTCTTCTGAGCTGAAAACAGTCAGAAACTCTTAGTCCACAACTGATGAGCTGAATAGATTTCATAGTGGAGGAAAATATAAACATCTGCAGTTTAATGTTTACATTCTACCAATTTACTGTAGAATCATCTGATTGATTTCATTTGTTGTTTGTTCATTCAGGAGCTTGTGCTGCAAAGTGTCGACATAAACTGAAGTCTAATCTGCAGAAGAAGTTCCAGTGTGTGTTTGAGGGGATCGCTAAAGCAGGAAACTCAACCCTTCTGAATCAGATCTACACACCGCTCTACATCACAGAGGGAGGGACTCCAGTCAATGATGAACATGAGGTCAGACAGATTGAAACAGTATCCAGGAAATCAGTCAGACCAGAAACAACAATCAGACATGAAGACATCTTTAAAGCCTCACCTGGAAGAGATGAACCAATCAGAACAGTGATGACAAAGGGAGTGGCTGGCATTGGGAAAACAGTCTTAACACAGAAGTTCACTCTGGACTGGGCTGAAGACAAAGCCAACCAGGACATACACTTCACATTTCCATTCACTTTCAGAGAGCTGAATGTGCTGAAAGAGAAAAGGTACAGCTTGGTGGAACTTGTTCATCACTTCTTTACTGAAACCAAAGAAGCAGGAATCTGCAGGTTGGAAGAGTTCCATGTTGTGTTCATCTTTGACGGTCTGGATGAGTGTCGACTTCCTCTGGACTTCCACAACACTGAGATCCTGACTGATGTTACAGAGTCCACCTCAGTGGATGTGCTGCTGACAAACCTCATCAGGGGGAAACTGCTTCCTTCTGCTCGCCTCTGGATAACCACACGACCTGCAGCAGCCAATCAGATCCCTCCTGAGTGTGTCGGCATGGTGACAGAGGTCAGAGGGTTCACTGACCCACAGAAGGAGGAGTACTTCAAGAAGAGATTCAGAGATAAGAAGCAGGCCAGAACCATCATCTCCCACATCAAGACATCACGAAGCCTCCACATCATGTGCCACATCCCAGTCTTCTGCTGGATCACTGCTACAGTTCTGGAGAATGTGTTGAAAAGCAGAGAGGGAGGAGAGCTGCCCAAGACCCTGACTGAAATGTACATCCACTTCCTGGTGGTTCAGTCCAAACTGAAGAACATCAAGTATGATGGAGGAGCTGAGAGTGATCCACACTGGAGTCCAGAGAGCAGGAAGATGATTGAGTCTCTGGGAAAACTGGCTTTTGAGCAGCTGCAGAAAGGCAACCTGATCTTCTATGAATCAGACCTGACAGAGTGTGGCATCGATATCAGAGCAGCCTCAGTGTGCTCAGGAGTGTTCACACAGGTCTTTAAAGAGGAGAGAGGGCTGTACCAGGACAAGGTGTTCTGCTTCGTCCATCTGAGTGTTCAGGAGTTTCTGGCTGCTCTTCATGTCCATCTGACATTCATCAAGTCTGGAGTCAATCTGCTGGCAGAAGAACAAACAACATCCTGGTCTGAAGCTTTGAGAGGCAAATCAACACGTTTATACCAGAGTGCTGTGGACGAGGCCCTAAAGAGTCCAAATGGACAACTGGACTTGTTCCTCCGCTTCCTCCTGGGTCTTTCACTGAAGACCAATCAGACTCTCCTACGAGGTCTGCTGACACAGACAGGAAATAGCTTAAAGACCAATCAGGAAACAGTCGAGTACATCAAGAAGAAAATCAGTGAGAATGTGTCTGCAGAGAGAAGCATCAATCTGTTCCACTGTCTGAATGAACTGAATGATCGTTCTCTAGTGGAGGAGATCCAACAGTCCCTGAGATCAGGAAGTCTCTCCACAGATAAACTGTCTCCTGCTCAGTGGTCAGCTCTGGTCTTCATCTTACTGTCATCAGAAAAAGATCTGGACGTGTTTGACCTGAAGAAATACTCTGCTTCAGAGGAGGCTCTTTTGTGGCTGCTGCCAGTGGTCAAAGCTTCAAGTAAAGCTCTGTAAGTGGATAAAACACTGGATATTTGAACAATATCAAATATGTTGAATAAAACATTTTGTGTTCATTACTAATCCTTTCTTCAGGCTGAGTGGCTGTAACCTCTCAGAGAGAAGCTGTGCAGCTCTGTCCTCAGTTCTCAGCTCCCAGTCCTCTAGTCTGAGAGATCTGGACCTGAGTAACAACAACCTGCAGGATTCAGGAGTGAAGCAGCTTTCTGCTGGACTGGAGAGTACAACCTGTGAACTGGAAACTCTCAGGTCACAATAGAGCAGCTATAATCCTGTTGTACTGAACAATGACAATACATATTAATGTTAATTATTCTGTACATCATCTGTAGGATTCTGGTACATATGTGATTAAAAACATTGTGTTATCAACCTTTTTATATTTCCAGTCTGTCAGGATGTCTGATCACAGAGGAAGGTTGTGCTTCTCTGGCCTCAGCCCTGAGCTGCAACCCCTCCCATCTGAGAGAGCTGGACCTGAGCTACAATCATCCAGGAGACTCAGGAGAGAAGTTACTGTCTGTTGGACTGGAGGATCCATACCGGAGACTGGACACTCTCAGGTATGTGTAGAAACCTTTAAAATTTAGATAAATGTGAAAAAATGAAAGTGTGTTTCCTGTAAACTACAGATAAATTAATTCAAAGACTACATTTACCATGATCCTTTGTTTTCTTGTGGGTTTCTGTCCTGTTTTTTGGATATGTTCAGTATGTTATGAGTGATGTAATCTAAACCAATCAGAGATCACTTTGGGGGAGTTAGACTGTAGCCACATGTGTGTGTGAGTGTGAAGTAGAAAACTTAGGGTGAGGCTGAATAGTGTTTTTTGTTTAGGAAGCTTCCTAACTGAGTGAACTGTCCCACAATTCCTTATGGCAGCAATATTTAACACGACCAAGTGACGCAGCATTCACAAACTCAACTTAGTCGACTCTGCAGCGATTCACAAAACATTCTACGTCTTTGAAACAGAAACAGAATTTCACATGTTTTCATGTTTTCATCTAAAATCAACAATAGGAATAGAAATTAAACCAAAACCAGAAAACAACTTGTTTTTCTCTGTTATTGTTTTATCTATATGTTATGTATGTATGTATGGAGCAGTTATTTAATGAAAGTAGTGCCTCTATTTATATTCCTTCAATATTCATTCAGTCACAACTGATTCTCAATTGTGACTGAATAAAACATTTTGTCCCAACACATCCAGAGAAAAGCCTTCGTAAGGTTTACATACTGACACTGAAGATACTTACCATTGTTTCTAGCTCATAGTTAGAGGAGACAGAGTGCTGTTATTTACTGGTTATTAAATATATTATAACTGCATACACTCTGTGATCATTCGAAACATAGTTTTATCTTCTTATTTAAGCCTGTAGCAACATCTATAAGTAAACTGGAACATTTAACCAGCTCAACACTGCTAAGAACTCAGGATCCTGTTAACTGTTATTTTAAATAGTAGCTCAGTTTAATATCAGAGACATCCTAGATACTGCTTTACTGGACACTGCTGGTCTCAGCATGTAACTGGAAACAGAAAGTTACATAAGGACAGACAGGTGGACACTCTCAGGTCACATTTAACAGTAAATGTAGTTTTAGTCATAATTGAGTCGTGTACATTGTTTTAGTTTTAGTGGACTAAATATCATTAGATTATAGATTATAGTCTATATAATATAATAAAGTTTAAAGGATCATGCTTTTTTAAAGTTAGTCTTGAATGAGTGAAGGCATTATTCCTACTAGATGAAATGAATGTTATATTTATCTGTTATTGAATGGTAGGAAGGTTTGAATGGTTAATACACACAGACATATCTTTATTTACCTGGCTTGGCCATAAAAGAGCATCTCAATAACAATAATCAGCTGCTAATGTTGCTTCAAGTTTGAAGTGGAGACAGATGACAGAATAAACTCCAGTGTGTCTCTCTGTTATATTTAGTCTTCTGATTCATCATCTAGTTAAATATCTGTTAATCAATATGCAGAGATCAATATTTAATCTAGTGATTTATCATGTGGGAGGACATATTTGTTCATCACATCTTCTTCTTCAGGTCTTTTCCTCTCAGACTTCAGTGAAAGAATCCAGCAGACAGTTGAGACAGATGAGTTTCAGCCTGTTTCTGTGTCACTCTGACAAACTGAGGAACAGTGCTTCGTGTTGAACAGCAGTTAGGACTCATGATGGATAGAAAATCATTCTGACTGTGTTTCTTCCTCCAGGGTGGACCATGGTGGAGAGCACAGGTTAAAACCTGGTCTGAAGAAGTGTAAGTGTGGATTGAATTTGATTCATGACAACTAACCAGCACATAGTCAGTTTCTCTTTAAATACAAAGTTGGTCTTTGTGGTATTTATTCATTAAAACATTAAAACAGAGAATAAATCCATCAGGTGTGTCAGATGATAAACTGCTGCTGTGTTGTTTCTTCTTCTCTTCATCAGATTTCTGTGAACTCACACTGGACACAAACACAGCACACAGAGAACTCAAACTGTCTGACAACAACAGGAAGGTGACACGTGTGAAGGAGGATCAGTCATATCCTGATCATCCAGACAGGTTTGACTGGTGGTCTCAGCTGCTGTGTAGTAATGGTCTGACTGGTCGCTGTTACTGGGAGGTCGAGAGGAGAGGAAGAGTTGATATATCAGTGAGTTACAGAAGAATCAACAGGAAAGGAAAGAGTAAAGACTGTTTGTTTGGATGGAACGATCAGTCCTGGAGTCTGACATGCTCTGATGATGGTCGTTACTCTGTCTGGCACAATAAGAGAGAAACATCCATCTCCTCCCCCTATTTACCCACCTCCTCCTCCTCCTCCTCTGTCTCTAACAGAGTAGCAGTGTATGTGGACTGTCCTGCTGGCACTCTGTCCTTCTACAGAGTCTCCTCTGACACACTGATCCACCTCCACACCTTCAACACCACATTCACTGAACCTCTGTATCCTGGGTTTGGGTTTAAGTCTGGTTCCTCAGTGTCTCTGTGTCCTCTGTCTGAGTGAGAGTCTCTTCCTGTGTGTGAAGATGCAAATAAATAACTTTGAGAAGTTTGAGTAACATTATTTTCATTGCTGGTTAAAATTCAAGCAGAAGCAAACACAACGAGCTTCTGTAACATTGATCTGATTATTAAAATAAAAACCAGTTTGAACTTGAAGCTTTTGGTTTTCTGTTTGTTTTTGACACCAGCAGGACTCCGTACATCTCAGCTCTCTGTTTTTACTTTATTGAACAGCAGAATAAACAAACATACAGGTAAACATTAATATCAGTTAAATGTGTAATAATAATAATAAATGAGGTAAATGAAAATAAATAATCAGCCTTCAGATATATTTAGTCAGTATAGCCAATAATATATTGAAATGTATTCATTTGGACAGACCACAGTAACATCATGACGACATCAGAACAAAACAACCATTAAAAAATAAAAAAGGCCACAATGAAAAAAACTGAAGACAACAGATAATGAAAACAATCACTTCACCAAATCATAAAGTTCATGCAGCTTCAATGAAAACCAGAGCAGAAGACAAAGCACGCTTAAAGATAACAAATGAAGGATCTGATATTAGCCGGTAGGTTATTCCAATCTGCTGAAAGATTTATTAACATTGGGAACAGAAAGATAGAGATGGGCAGAATGTCTGATATGGTAAATTGATGGTATAAGAAACTGCTGTAGATAAGGTGGATAATTAAGGTCAATACATTTGTATATAAGCTGCAACCAGTGCATATGTCTTCTCTCAGTCAATGAACTGGGCGTAACGTCCATGCTGTCTTGCTGCCGCTGAGTTCAGTCTGAATTTATCTATAAAAAAAATCTATCTATATATCTGCATATTAGCAATAAGAAGCCAGCAGGACAAAGACAATAAACACTTTATAAAAAGCCACAAAGCAACAATAAGGCTTCTGTGGCTTCAAATTAAAATCATCTGTGAGCTGTAGAAAAACTTGTGTTTTATTCTTTCTTTGAAAAGTTTGTGTAATATTCTTCTTGTTAAACTTTTGATCTGTTAGTTCAGGTCCATCTAACATCAGTGAAGGCTGATTCTTCTTTTCATCTTTACTTCTGTGACTTTTCACAAGTTGAATGAATTCATGGTTACAGCAGAAGTGAAAGAGTTCATATTACTGAATCATCACTCACATTATGAAACTATAAGAGACACAATAAACATCATCCATGACGTCATGTTTACTACTTAAAGTGTGGGTGACGTCACTCAGTGCGCCTGTGGGCGGGGCGTCGGGTTTCTCTTCCTGTGTGTGAGTAGGTGAGACACACCTGAGCAGCAGCAGACAGCAGCAGACGCTTTCATTACTTCATATTTTACATTAAAGTGATCCGCGCGGAGCGGCAGCGCGAGACCGGAAACCGGAGCTACATCCGAGAGTCCGTGCGTGCACGCGCAGCAGCTGACAGCAGGTGAGTCCAAGTTCTGAGAATGTTTTAAAAAGACGAGTGAAGCAGTTATTAGATGTTTGGACTGAGCGCCCCCCCCCCCCCCCCCCCCCAATGCATATAATTTAATAAATATAATATAATATAATTTAATACAGCTGTCTCAGATGGGAGGGGTTGCACCTCAGAGCTAAGGCCAGAGAATTCTGAGACGAAGCACAGCAGGCACTGATGAGCTCAGCCCCCCCTTCCTTCCTTACATCCTACCCTCCTTCCTTCCATCCTTATTTCGTTCCTTCCTTCCTACCTTCTGTCCTTCCTCCTCTATCCTTCCTTCCTTCCTTCCGTCTGTCCTTCTTTCCTCCCTCCCACCTACTTTCCTTCCTTCCCATTCATTATATTATATTAATTATATTATATTATATAATATTATATATATTATATTATATTATATTATATTATATTATATTTATTATAATCAGTATGTATTGTACAGGCAGTGTTATATCATCATTTTCTTTCCCTCATGTTTCTCCAGACAGCTGCTGGTTGTTTTTTTTCAGGATGTAATATTTGATATGACTGTACTGCAGTGTTTTCACTCTATTATTATTATGATGTATTTATGAGACATACTGTATATTTATGTGTTTTATGTTGTTTGTCTGTAATCATCTGTGTTGCTGCCACTCTGAGCCAGGACTCTCTGAAAAAGAGCTTTTTCATTTCAGTGAGGTTTTCCTGTCTGTTATGTTCTTGATGAATCTTTTAGTTGTTTTGTCGTCAACACAAAAAGGATATTCAGTTTACTGTCATCACTGTGACATCACTGTCTCCAGGTGGGCAGGCTCCTCCCATCGCCATCGCAGGTCGTGACTTTTTCGTTCAGCCCGGAGAGACGCTGACGCTCAACGGCATCGAGAGTCTGCCGCTGGACGATGCTCACATCAGCACCTACAGCTGGAAACAGAAGGACGGAGCAGCCGGAGTCACCATGGAGGTGAAACACCCACACCTGCTCAGCCCAGTGTCCTATGGTGTAACCCGGTGTAATATGGTGTAACCAGTGTCCTATGGTGAACCTAGTGTCCTATGGTGAACCCAGTGTCCAATGGTGTAACCAGTGTCCTATGGTGTAAACCAGTGTCCAATGGTGTAAACCAGTGTCCTATGGTGAACCCAGTGTCCTATGGGGACTATCAACAAGAAAAATGTTTCTCTTTTCATTTGATGTTTTTAAAAAAACCTTCATTACACATTGATCAGTTACGTCCATGCTGTCTTGCTGCCGCGGAGTTCAGAATTTTACGGGAAGCCAATGCAGTGAAGCCATTTGAAGCTTATTGATCTTTTTTTAATATATTGATTATATTGAACTGGGCGTAACGTCCATGCTGTCTTGCTGCCGCGGAGTTCAGTCTGAATTTATCTATAAAACCAACAAAAATACTAAATGTACATTTTAACAAACCTGATGCTGCTTTTAAAACTAGTTTAACTGATTTATGAAATCATCATCTCACCAACTCTTATTATTGCTGAGCCTTATTCCTCCTGTTCAGACTCAGTTCATACTACTAGTCAGTATAAACAGGAGGAACCTGGTTACTTTATAGATGATCACATGGTTTGTTACCACCATCTAGTGGGCAGATAGCAGAACTACATGTGATGTGTGATTTCATAGACACTGACTGGTTAGACTGGTTTTCACGTCACTCTGATGTTGTTTAGACTAGGACTGTGAAGTTATGAGGATGTGACAGCGTCCTCAGATCAAATGCTCACAGATAGCAGGACTGACGAGGGAGAATGAGCAGCTTCTTCTCTCCTCATGTTTCCTCTACACATGAAGGTGGAAAGTGTCTGTAAGTTGACCTGAAGTGAGTTCAGCAGGTGAGAATCCTCCCAGAGAAATCTGTAAATGTCTGATGAACACCATCACTTTGATCACATTGTGTTGTATCACTGTTTGACTGCAGCTCAAATGTTTCTTCATGCTGATTGGCTGTTTAAAATACCTGTTTGATGTTTGCTGGTATAAATATTCTCCAGATATTGTAAAGAGGTTAAACTACATTTATATTATGACGATTTACATGTATGACTGTTAGCGATTAGCAGGTAAAACCAACAGCAGTTTGATTTTAATCTCATCATCAGTGAAAAATGCAGGAAGTGTCAGAACTGGTTGAACAGCTTTGATCAACTTGACTAAAGTTCATTTTTTAACTGTGTTCAAACTTCCATCTTACAACACTGAGACTGACTCTGTTTAACTGACGCACATTTAACACAGTTCATGTCTCTAGATGGACCAGAGCTAGCTGTAAGGGACCTTAGAGGCTGCTTAGGGCCCCTCAGCCTTCAGGGGCCCAAACTAACAGAACATGTGAACTATGTTTGAGTTTAACTGTTAAACTTCTGCCACAGTTTAAATATTTAAAGATAAATGTGAACATTTAACTCACAGGTCATCGTTTTCTTTTGGTGCTAACTGACATCCCAACATACTTTTTATTGGTTTCAAGATATAACAAACCAATAAAGTTGAATATTAAAACAGTTTTGAGGATTTGAATAAATAACAGCTTTGGAGGACACATCATTATGTTTCGGGGACCAAAACTAAAAAACTAGAAAAAATGAAAAATTATGAAGATTATGACAAAACAACACAAAACAAACAGATTTAAGATTTTGGATTTTGGGATTGTAGGAAATACATTTTGGATGTACAAATTCAAACTTTGGGAAACATAATATTGACATTCGGCTGTAAAACAATTCTCAGATGAATCTCTTTTTAGTGCTTCACCAATGTTCATATTGCCTCTGAATATTTGTAACATGTTATTGACAGTAATAAGAACTACTGTGTGTGTGTGTGTGTGTGTGTGTGTGTGTGTGTGTGTGTGTGTGTGTGTGTGTGTGTGTGTGTGTGTGTGTGTGTGTGTGTGTGTGTGTGTGTGTGTGTGTGATGTGCAGCTGGTTGTAATGAATGAGCATGTTGTTGTGTTTGTGTGAAGGTGTTTCTCTGCTATGGATCAGAGTGAGGACAGAGAGGAGGGAGTCCCTCCCTCTAAAAGCTCTCTATGTGGGGAACATGACAGCCAGACCAAAGCTCAGAGGTGAGATGAGGATCTCTTACTGTCCATCACTGTTCTCCACTCACATCACTCCACCATCATTATTCACACTCAAAGCTCTGTGTGTGTTGTGTTGAAGGACAGAGAAGCAGCACAGACCAGACTCTGATGAACTCAGCCTACCTGAACCTCAGAAGTTCAGTGATGAACATAAATCTGCTGATCAGAGGTAAGAATGTAAAATCTTTGTTTCTGTTAATTTCCATCACACCTCAGAAAATGTTGAAGTCTTTGTCATAAAGTCATGAACCACTTCTCATTCTTTGTCTGTAGTGTTAAAAACATGAAGTACAGCACCACATAATAAAATCTCAGTATGTTTTAAGGTTGATATGATCGCTCTGACTGATTGTCTGACTGCAGGTTTCTTCTTACTGATGTCACTGTGGTCCCACATTTCAGAGTTAATTTAATGAGCCCATTGTTGTTAGTTGTGATAGAAATGAGACCAAACTCATAGCAGGAGGTCATGTTTGAGCAGACTGTGTCCTGGAAGATCAGAGATGCATCTGTGCTCTCTAAGCTAGTTAGCCAAGCTAACAATGTCAGTTTGTTGTAGCTGTGTGGATCAGTTTCTTACTGCAGGTTTATGTAGAAAAACCTGATGTGTCGTAGCTGTCGTCCAACAAAACACACAATCTTCAGGATCAACAGTTACACTTGTTTGATCTCTTCTCTGTTTCCATCAGGATCCATCAGGATCCATCAGCAGAGACCAGATTCTCCTGAACCCAGCTGTGTGTCCATGAAGAGTGACCGGTCTATGGCTAAACCAATTCACTTCAAACATGGACATCAGTCTGCTGATCAGAGGTCAGACTGTAAAACGTTTGTCTGTTATTATCCAACTCTCATAAGAAGTTTGATTGACTGAAACAGTTTTTACAAACAATGTCCTCATGAACACAAACACACACACTCCTCCTACAAACACTTTTCTCGAAAAACCACACACTTTATGTATATAACAGTTTTTAAACAGAGGTACAAAGTCTTTACAGAGACAAATGATCAGAGGTCAGACAGAACAGCCGAGTGTTTTACCTGGATCCACTGTGATAGAAGACAACACCTTTAACACTGAGTGTTATTATTTATTCTGAGACTTCATCTTTTCTTCACAGAGTTCATCAGCAGAGCTCAGAGGTTCTCAGTGGTCAGTCTGTCCAGCAGCATCAAACACAGCTGGACTCCATATTTATGGTGTGTAAATGTAAAGCACAGCTACTACTGCTAACTACAACAGCCACAAATACTTCGCCATGTTCAAATACTAAACTACCATTCTGGTCCTAACAGTCTCCATGCTGCACTCTGTAGACCAGCAGCTTTTCAGTCTGTCACTGATCATCTGATGTTGACTTCTACCAGTTACATTTACATTTGATTCTGTTCCAGCTGCTGGAGGAGAACATCAGCAGGTTTGTGAAGAACGAGCTGAAGAAGATGCAGAAGGCTCTGAGTCCAGATTACCCAGAATGCTTACAGAGTCAGAGTGAGGATGAGGACGTGGTGGACGGTGAGGAGGAAGAGCAGAGGAGGAGCAGCAGAGAGGCATTTCTGAAGATCACAGTGCACTTCCTGAGGAGAATGAAGCAGGAGGAGCTGGCTGAGCGTCTGCAGAGCAGTAAGAGGATTTTAACAGATTTAACATGATGGAGAGGAAATGGAGGCAACATGGCAGAGGTTTATATTTCTTACTCTGCTGTTAATTTAATTAATTTAAATCCAATGCCTTTATTGCCATTGCACAGCAGTACAACAAATTGTGTGTCCCCATAGCTAATACACATAAAAACAGCAACAGACAATAAATATAAAAGAACAGACAATAAGACACTATGGATAAAAAAGAGAATATAAAAATGGCACTAATAAATATAGAAGCAGTAATAAATAAGAACAGTTGTTACTTAATTGTGCATCCGAGGTGCATATGGAGGGTGTTCAGATTTCTGATAGCTTTGGGGGAAAACTATTGCAGAATGATGTAGAGCTCGTATGGATACTCTGGTGCTTCGGTCAGATGGCAAGGTGGTGAGAGGTATTTTATGGGTCAGTTATTATCTCGGTGGCCTTTCAGACACACCAGTCTGTGTAGATGTCTTCTATGTAGAGAAAAGAGACATCTATGATCTTTCCAGCTGCTCTCACTGTTTGGTCAGCAGCTGTATAGTTCCTGTACTACTGTACCAGACAGAGTTAAGATGCTCTTAATGTGCACTCCCTAAAACTTGGTGCTGCTGTCTCGTTTGACAGTGGCCCCATTGATGGTCCGGAGGGCCTGCATGACGGCCTTTTCTGCAATCAACAACCATCTGATTGATTTAATTTGTTGTTTGTTCATTCAGGAATTCCTGCTGAAAAGTGTCAACGTAAACTCAAGTCTAACCTGCAGAAGAAGTTTCAATGTGTGTTTGAGGGGATCGCTAAAGCAGGAAACCCAACCCTTCTGAATCAGATCTACACACCGCTCTACATCACAGGGGGAGGGACTGCAGAGGTCAATGATGAACATGAGGTCAGACAGATTGAAACTGCATCCAGGAAACCAGACAGACCAGAAACAACAATCGGACATGAAGACATCTTTAAAGTCCCACCTGGAAGAGATAAACCAATCAGAACAGTGATGACAAAGGGAGTGGCTGGCATTGGGAAAACAGTCTTAACACAGAAGTTCACTCTGGACTGGGCTGAAGACAAAGCCAACCAGGACATAGACTTTACATTTCCATTCACTTTCAGAGAGCTGAATGTGCTGAAAGAGAAAAAGTACAGCTTGGTGGAACTTGTTCATCACTTCTTTAGTGAAACCAAAGAAGCAGGAATCTGCAGGTTTGAAGAGTTCCAGGTTGTGTTCATCTTTGACGGTCTGGATGAGTGTCGACTTCCTCTGGACTTCCACAACACTGAGATCCTGACTGATGTTACAGAGTCCACCTAAGTGGATGTACTGCTGACAAACCTCATTAGGGGAAAACTGCTTCCCTCTGCTCACCTCTGGATAACCACACGACCTGCAGCAGCCAATCAGATCCCTCCTGAGTGTGTCAGCATGGTGACAGAGGTCAGAGGGTTCACTGACCCACAGAAGGAGGAGTACTTCAGGAAGAAATTCAGAGATGAGAAGCAAACCAGAACCATCATCTCCCACATCAAGACATCACGAAGCCTCCACATCATGTGCCACATCCCAGTCTTCTGCTGGATCACTGCTACAGTTCTGGAGGATGTGGTGAAAAGCAGAGAGGGAAGAGAGCTGCCCAAGACCCTGACTGAGATGTACATCCACTTCCTGGTGGTTCAGTCCAAATTGAAAAATGTCAAGTATGATGGAGGAGCTGAGACAGATCCACACTGGATTCCAGAGAGCAGGAAGATGATTGAGTCTCTGGGAAAACTGGCTTTTGAGCAGCTGCAGAAAGGGAACCTGATCTTCTATGAATCAGACCTGACAGAGTGTGGCATCGATATCAGAGCAGCCTCAGTGTGCTCAGGAGTGTTCACACAGATCTTTAAAGAGGAGAGAGGGCTGTACCAGGACAAGGTGTTCTGCTTCGTCCATCTGAGTGTTCAGGAGTTTCTGGCTGCTCTTCATGTCCATCTGACATTCATCAAGTCTGGAGTCAATCTGCTGGAAGAAAAACAAACAACATCCTGGTCTGAAGCCTTGAGAGCCAAATCAACACGTTTCTACCAGAGTGCTGTGGACGAGGCCTTAAAGAGTCCAAATGGACACCTGGACTTGTTCCTCCTCTTCCTCCTGGGTCTTTCACTGAAGACCAATCAGACTCTCCTACGAGGTCTGCTGACACAGACAGGAAGTAGCTCAAAGACCAATCAGAAAACAGTCGAGTACATCAAGAAGAAGATCAGTAAGAATGTGTCTGCAGAGAGAAGCATCAATCTGTTCCACTGTCTGAATGAACTGAATGATCGTTCTCTAGTGGAGGAGATCCAACAGTCCCTGACATCAGGAAGTCTCTCCACAGATAAACTGTCTCCTGCTCAGTGGTCAGCTCTGGTCTTCATCTTACTGTCATCAGAAAAAGATCTGGACGTGTTTGACCTGAAGAAATACTCTGCTTCGGAGGAGGCTCTTCTGAGGCTGCTGCCAGTGGTCAAAGCTTCACATAAAGCTCTGTAAGTGGATGAAACACTGGATATTTGAACAATATCAAATATGTTGAATAAAACATTTTGTGTTTGTTACAAATCCTTTCTTCAGGTTGAGTGGCTGTAACCTCTCAGGGAGAAGCTGTGCAGCTCTGTCCTCAGTTCTCAGCTCCCAGTCCTCTCGTCTGAGAGATTTGGACCTGAGTAACAACAACCTGCAGGATTCAGGAGTGAAGCAGCTTTCTGCTGGACTGGAGATTACAAACTGTGAACTGGAAACTCTCAGGTCAGAATACAGCAGCTATAATCCTGTTGTATTGAACAATGACAATAAAGACTAATGTTAATTATTCTGTACATCAGCTGTAGGATTCTGGTACATATGTGATTAAAACATTGTGTCATCAACCTTTTTATATTTCCAGTCTGTCAGGATGTCTGATCACCGAGGAAGGCTGTGCTTCTCTGGCCTCAGCTCTGAGCTGCAACCCCTCTCATCTGAGAGATCTGGACCTGAGTAACAACAACCTGCAGGATTCAGGAGTGAAGCAGCTTTCTGCTGGACTGGAGAGTACAAACTGTGAACTGGAAACTCTCAGGTCAGAATACAGCAGCTATAATCCTGATGTACTGAACAATGACAATAAAGACCTATGTTAATTATTCTGCACATCTGTAGGATGCTGGTACATATGTGATTAAAAACATTGTGTTATCAACCTTTTATATGTCCAGTCTGTCAGGATGTCTGATCACAGAGGAAGGCTGTGCTTCTCTGGCTTCAGCTCTGAGCTGCAACCCTTCCCATCTGAGAGATCTGGACTTGAGTAACAACAACCTGAAGGATTCAGGAGTGAAGCAGCTTTCTGCTGGACTGGAGAGTACAAACTGTTAACTGAAAACTCTCAGGTCAGAATAGAGCAGCTATACTAGTGTTGTACTGAACAATGGCAATCAATATAAATGTTAATTATTCTGCATATCTGTAGGATTCTGGTACATATGTGATTAAAACATTGTGTTATTAACCTTTTTATATTTCCAGTCTGTCAGGATGTCTGATCACAGAGGAAGGCTGTGCTTCTCTGGCCTCAGCTCTGAGCTGCAACTCCTCCTATCTGAGAGATCTGGACCTGAGTAACAACAACCTGCGGGATTCTGGAGTGAAGCAGCTTTCTGCTGGACTGGAGAGTACAAACTGTGAACTGGAAACTCTCAGGTCAGAATAGAGCAGCTATACTAGTGTTGTACTGAACAATGACAATAAATATTAATGTTAATTATTCTGCACATCATCTGTAGGATTCTGGTACACATGTGATTAAAAACATTATGTTATCAACCTTTTTATATTTCCAGCCTGTCAGGATGTCTGATCACAGAGAAAGGCTGTGCTTCTCTGGTCTCATCTCTGCGCCACAACCCCTCCCATCTGAAAGAGCTGGACCTGAGCTACAATCATCCAGGAGACTCAGGAGAGAAGTTACTGTCTGCTGGAAAAGAGGATCCACACTGGAGACTGGACACTCTCAGGTAGGTGAAGAGGACTTTAAAATATAGATAAATGTAGATGAAATGAAAGGAAGTGTGTTTTCTTTAAACTACAGATAGATTCATTCAATGACTACATTTACCATGATCCTTTGTTTTCTTGTGGGTTTCTGTCCTGTTTGTTGGGTATGTTCAGTATGTTATGAGTGATGTAATCTTAACCAATCAGAGATAACTTTGGGGGAGGCAGACTGTAGCCACATGTGTGTGAGGAGAGCTGTATGTGGGTGTGAAGTAGAAAACTAAGGGTGAGGCTGAATAGTGTTTTTTGTTTAGGAAGCTTCCTAACTGAGTGAAATGACCCAGAAGTATCTAAAAATCCTCTATTATTGTTTTATCTATATGTTATGTATGTATGGAGCAGTTATGCCAATGACCTGGCACCAGCGTACGCAATACTTATTTAAGCCTATAGCAACATCTATAAGGAAACTGGAACATTTAACCAGCTCAACACTGCAAAGAACTCAGGATCCTGTTCACTGATATTTTAAATAGTAGCTCAGTTTAATATCAGAGACATCCTAGATAATGCTTTACTGGACTCTGCTGGTCACAGCATGTAACTGGAAACAGAAGGTTACATAAGGACAGACAGGTAGACACTTTCAGGTCACATTTAACAGTAAATGTAGTTTTAGTCATAATTGAGTCATGTACATTGTTTTAGTTTTAGTGGACTAAATATCATTAGATTATAGATTATAGTCTATATAATATAATAAAGTTTAAAGGATAATGCTTTTTAAAGTTAGTGTTACTGAGGGGTAATAAAGGACTGTATAAATTGCTGTTTGGCTGATTCTGATCCCTAGCTTCGCCCCAGGTGTGTCCGTCAAAACACAGATGCTGACAACTCTTCTTTAGTTTGACTGTTTAATTAAGCTCAAGCAAGCGTGAGTGGTTCTGTCCACAAAAAGAAAGAAACATTATCTGACCCACATTACATACACAAAATATATTGACATAATGCACCTTTAATAATTGTAATAAACACACCTTTCTGCATGTTATATGCAGTGTAACTAATTAGCATAAACAGTGCGCTTGCTAACTTATTACAGAAAAATACATAGCTACACATCCTAGCTAATCAATTAACAACCACATGTTTTCATGGTAGCAAGCAGCTCCAAGCTAGGTGGCTATAATTAACAACTTATGAAAACAAATGATAGTGAACTAGCAACATAAATAATATGAATTACAGGTCTCACGGACGCACGCACACAATTATCAATTGAACCACTTAGTCTCTGGCTGGCAGCTTCTGACTGGCAGCGTCAGCTCTCTCTCCACTCTGCACTTTCTGCCGTCTTCAGGCTCGCGTGTGCACCATCCCGATGCGCCGCGCGTAACTGTCACGTGTATCTGCCTTTGATCCAGGCGGGGAGTTCCTGTCCACTGAAAAGAAGCCAATGCGGAAGTAACTTAGAGCTACATTCTATCAAAAGGCCACCAGGGGGCGACCGTTTTGTGTTCAAAAAGACGTCCGGCTCTATACAAGTCAATGGAGAAGTAACTTAGAGCTGCATTCTATCAAAAGGCCACCAGGGGGCGACTGTCTCTATACAAGTCAATGGAGAATTCACCAACTTCTCACTTGATTTCTAACCACAGTAAACGTTTTTTAAATGTGTTTATGGTCTCAATCACTAGTTTAAAGCCTTCTTCAATGCAGTATGATGTTCATTTAGGACATTTTGGCCTCCCTGATTTTATATTTGACGATAAAGCAGGGTATGCATTAGGGCGTGGCTACATCCTGATTGACAGGTTGATTGACCAATGGCCTTGAGATCCAGCCCTCGCAACCAATTGCAGCCTCCCCGCATCGTCCGTCCATGACTCCGCCTCATGCCCATACAAAGTAGAATCCGTGTTCATTTTTTCCCGGCATGCACCTGAAATTTTCAAGATGGCGCTGCCTTTTGTACAGTTAGTGTTGAATGAGTGAAGTCATTATTCCTACTAGATGAAATGAATGTTATATTTATCTGTTATTGAATGGTAGGAAGGTTTGAATGGTTAATACACACAGACATATCTTTATTTACCTGGCTTGGCCATAAAAGAGCATCTCAATAACAATAATCGGCTGCTAATGTTGCTTCAAGTTTGAAGTGGAGACAGATGACAGAATAAAGTCCAGTGTGTCTCTCTGTTATATTTAGTTTTCTGATTCATCATCTAGTTAAAAATCTGTTAATTATCTGTCTGATCAACAAAAGAGACATAAACAACTTTCTTCATTTATCAGACACAATTTTCTTTTCAACTATTATTATTATTATTATTATTATTATTATTATTATTATTATATATTCAAACCAAATGAATGAACACATGGAATAATTACAGTCAAATGTTTTGCTGTCTTAAAGCTCCATTTATTCTCTGATCACTTCAAAAATGCTCCTTTTGTCTGCTTTTGATATTGAAGTGATGACTGGCTCTATCCTCAGGACAACATGCAGAGATCAATATTTAATCTAGTGATTTATCATGTGGGAGGACATATTTGTTCATCACATCTTCTTCTTCAGGTCTTTTCCTCTCAGACTTCAGTGAAAGAATCCAGCAGACAGTTGAGACAGATGAGTTTCAGCCTGTTTCTGTGTCACTCTGACAAACTGAGGAACACTGCTTCATGTTGAACAGCAGTTAGGACTCATGTTGGATAGAAAATCATTCTGACTGTGTTTCTTCCTCCAGGGTGGACCATGGTGGAGAGCACAGGTTAAAACCTGGTGTGAAGAAGTGTAAGTGTGGATTGAATTTGATTCATGACAACTAAACAGCACACAGTCAGTTTCTCTTTAAATACAAAGTTGGTCTTTGTGGTATTTATTCATTAAAACATTACTGACAAAATGTGTCATCCTGAAACTTTATAGAAATGAACAACAGATCAGAAGTTAAACAGAGAATAAATCCATCAGGTGTGTCAGATGATAAACTGCTGCTGTGTTGTTTCTTCTTCTCTTCATCAGATTTCTGTGAACTCACACTGGACACAAACACAGCACACAGATTCCTCAAACAGTCTGATAACAACAGGAAGGTGACATGGGTGAAGGAGGATCAGTCATATCCTGATCACCCAGACAGATTTGACCCCTCGGTTCAGCTGCTGTGTAGTAATGGTCTGACTGGTCGCTGTTACTGGGAGGTCGAGAGGAGAGGAAGAGTTACTATATCAGTGAGTTACAGAAGAATCAACAGGAAAGGAGACAGTGATGACTGTGAGTTTGGATTTAACGATCAGTCCTGGAGACTGTGGTGCTCTGATGATGTTGGTTACTCTGTCCGTCACAATAAGAGAGAAACACCCATCTCCTCCTCCTCCTTCTCCTCCTCCTCCTCTGTCTCTAACAGAGTAGCAGTGTATGTGGACTGTCCTGCTGGCACTCTGTCCTTCTACAGAGTCTCCTCTGACACACTGATCCACCTCCACACCTTCAACACCACATTCACTGAACCTCTGTATGCTGGGTTTGGGTTTGGGTCTTTTGGTTCCTCAGTGTCTGTGTGTCCTCTGTCTGAGTGAGAGTCTCTTCCTGTGTGTGAAGATGTAAATAAATAAAAAATAAATAACTTTGAGAAGTTTGAGTAACATTATTTTCATTGCTGGTTAAAATTCAAGCAGAAGCAAACACAACGAGCTTCTGTAACATTGATCTGATTATTAAAATAAAAACCAGTTTGAACTTGAAGCTTTTGGTTTTCTGTTTGTTTTTGACACCAGCAGGACTCCGTACATCTCAACTCTCTGTTTTTACTTTATTGAACAGCAGAATAAACAAACATACAGGTAAACATTAATATCAGTTAAATGTGTAATAATAATAATAAATGAGGTAAATGAAAATAAATAATCAGCCTTCAGATATATTTAGTCAGTATAGCCAATAATATATTGAAATGTATTCATTTGGACAGACCACAGTAACATCATGACGACATCAGAACAAAACAACCATTAAAAAATAAAAAAGGCCACAATGAAAAAAACTGAAGACAACAGATAATGAAAACAATCACTTCACCAAATCATAAAGTTCATGCAGCTTCAATGAAAACCAGAGCAGAAGACAAAGCACGCTTAAAGATAACAAATGAAGGATCTGATATTAGCCGGTAGGTTATTCCAATCTGCTGAAAGATTTATTAACATTGGGAACAGAAAGATAGAGATGGCCAGAATGTCTGATATGGTAAATTGATGGTATAAGAGACTGCTGTAGATAAGGTGGATAATTAAGGTCAATACATTTGTATATAAGCTGCAACCAGTGCATATGTCTTCTCACATTCAATGAACTGGGCGTGACGTCCATGATGTCTTGCTGCGGAGTTCAGTCTGAATTTATGTATAAAACCAACAAAAATACTAAATGTACATTTTAACAAACCTGATGCTGCTTTTAAAACTTTGGAAATGTAGTTGGTTACAATTACAAGTTACCCTCAAACTAACTAAATTACATTTGATTACATTTTGATTACTTTTCTTAATTTTGAATGATTGCTCTCGACTGTTCACCATTTTTCACATTTTAAGACCTGATAGATACGTTTTAGCAGTACTGGAGTTTCGTTCCGGGTGGGGGGGGGGTGTTACACTTGGTGTTGGTCCAAGTGTATATAAGTTGCAACCAGTGCATTTGTCTTCTCACATTCAATGATGGCCAGTTGAGTCTATTGTACATCGTGCAGTGATGGTGTGATCAGGGCAACCAAGGACAAACCTACAGAGTCTATTGTCGGCTGTGTTAAGTGCAGCAAGGTCAGATTTATGAGCAGTTTGGTAAACAACATCACAATAATCCATGATTGGAAGTATAAGTTGAGTGGTCAGTCTCTGACGTACACTAAATGAAAAACTGTTACGAGAGCGATATAACATATTAATACCAAAGTTAACTTTGCGTAATAGATTATTTGATTTGGTTTAAAAGTGAGTTCTGAATCCAGCCATTAAAAACTGAGGCCCGGTCAAGCCAAGAGCACAGGCTGGATGCCAAGAGGGCCAATATCCAGACCAAAGTTATCCAGGATCTCCTCCACTTCAAGATGAATGTGGCCCAGTGTCTGGTGAGAGTCCATAAAATGTGAAAGACCCAGCATGTCTCCAGAACCACAGCGTGTCCCCCAAAGACCAGCTCACAGACCAGTTCAGGATATAAGGCCTCTACCTGAAGTGCAGTGAAGTGCACATGGTTGACCACATGCCAAATTATGATGAAAAGAAAGAGGCTACCAGATACAAGATGCCATACTGTACAAGAATGACACACGTCTTTTGGCACAAGTGCAACATCCACTTGTCCTTTGTGCAAAACCAAAACTGCTTCAAGGCTGCTCATCAATAATGAGAATACATGAAAACATCCACAAGCTGATGTCTTCTCCAGTTCCATTCCAAGTAAACGTGCTATCAGTTCATTAGGAGAGGGGTAACATACAGTACTTAAACAATATTTCTAGCAGAGAATTTACCTTTGAACAAACTCCAGTGTCTTTGCAGCTTCTTCTTTGCAAGTTGAACATAAAGTAGGTGGCGAAACTGCAGCGAGCCCTGTGATGAAGGTTTTGTGATGACCTCACTGCTGTTCTCTACCCAAGCTGTGATACATCTATCAAGTTCATGAGCATGTTCAGAACTGTACAGAGACTCAAAACCATGCAAACATCCAGTTCCAGATGTTTAGGTCATGCCTGATTGATTTTACTATGTGAAAAAACTCTGCCTTATTTTTCTTGATGTTTTATGACATTTTACACCCATCTCGTCTTGGTGTCCACTGGAATGAAACATGACTTAGCAAAAATGTGTTTTTCCACTTTGTTTTTATGTTGGAGTTTTGCCCACAACAACACACTAAACAATATCAGGTCACAAACTGGCACAGAAGTTGAGCAACCTTGGCCAGGGCTGTTCACTGTGCTCTTGGATTCTGGACTTCCTCAGCAACAGACCAAAATGAAGGATGCATTCTCTTTAACGTGTACAAATGTGACAGCAGTGATGAGAAATTAAAGAATTAGGTTTTAATTTATAATTAAAAATATACCAGGGACTAATTCACATCTCTCCCCCCTTTTTTCTTCAGTGGGGAGGAGAGAAAACAAAAGACAAACCCCCAAAATTAGTCCCCACCCTCACGAACAAAAGCATCTGTTTCAAGCTTGCTTTCTCTCTTGTTACTCTTATTTTCTCATCCTCTTATTCTCTTGTTATTTCGCCTGGCCAGTCGATCCACAGTTATTAAAACAATAGCTAATTAAACCAGCATCCGCTCATCTAAATCCCAGCCTGCATCCTGAGCACCACAGTCTTGAAGAGACGACCCCTGTGCCTCGGTGGTTGAAAGACCAGCCGTCCCAGGAACCTGCACCATCAGAACCGACTAGGTCCAGCGGAGTTCGCCGAGAATCGCATCTTGTCTGACTTCGCTCCATCCCGACCCGCTTCCAGCTGACTGGTCTCCATCTGAAAAAGTAGGCTAAAACCATCTTTCATTGTGATCAGGCTGGTGATAAATATAAGAGCTTATTGCTGACTAAGGTCCAAATTACACATTTCCATTTTTATTCCTAATAGGATAATACAATAATCTAAACACAATTAAGACATTTAGATTCTTGGTTCCCTGACGCCTAGAATTCATGAACTTCAAGATATTTGACTGATTCAGTCCAAGTCTATTAAATTTGAATTACGGTAATTATTGTATCTAATTAATTTCCAGAAATGTTCCGGTGGTGCCCCTGATCACAAGTTTAATATAGATTATAGATACTAATATCCTTAATTCACAACAAGTCACAGCCTCCAAAGCCTCAGAGCAGATGAAACAAACTGGTTGTGCACTTGACCTTTTGTATGTTTTATAATATGAAACATAGAAGAAACAGAAAAGTTCAGAATAAACTGCATGTGTACGTGACAGATTGAACTCTTGTGGTAGCTGAAGGAACAAGAAGAAAACCTTTTTTTAAGTGGAGGGGAAGAAAAGAAGATGATGATGATGAATCCAGTGTAGAAATGTGTTGAAATGATCAATTCTGCCTTCAAAGAACATGAGGACCTCTTGACCTTATGTATGTGTTATAGACTGTAAGCACATTGTTCTGGTTTGAGTCCGATGTCTCACTAAGTTCATGCAGTTTGTCTGGTGGAGATGAAATGAGTCTCATCTGTTAGGAAAGAAGAAACAGAAAAGTTCAGAATAAACATGATGACCACAATTTGATATTTAACGGTAAGAGCGAAAACTGAATGCAAAAATAGAAAGGGGTGAAAGACATGACTCTGTATGTGGAGGTGAAACATGTCTGTTTGAAAGTGATACATGACTTTACATGAATGTGTATGTGACAGGCTGAACTCTTGTGGTAGCTGCTGTTTGTGGAGAGTGAAAGTATGAAATGTTTGTGTGAGCTGTTTCCAGACTGCAGGACAGAAAAGAGTCTTAACTGGCTCCAGAAGTCTGCAACCTGCTTCCATTTTGAGCTCCGTAATGTTTTTATGAATATAATTCAAATATGAAATCTCCATTGTTTGATAATGACTTCCTGTCCTAATCCACAGTTCTGATCTCAGCAGTGTAACTCATCTAGACTAGAGCAGCAGGCTGTTTGTGACTTCATCAGCAGGTCAGGTGGTTCAGAGATGCTCAGAGTTGATCAGAGTACAGCCAGCCAGTGTGTATCAGTTCAGGAGTCACAGCCTCCAAAAACTGTGAGGTGTTCACGCTTTTTTGTCCCTTTGTCCTCCAGCTGCTGATTAACACTCTGTTAAACACATGATAGAAATAACAGGCTGACTACTCTGATAGTAAAAATATCATCCTTTATTATTTAGAGTAAAATAAGTCTGCATTCAAAATAAAATAAAGTACATGGATCATATTGGGCTCTTAGATGGTTCCTGCTTTCTGTTCCACAGATTTGTTCTTTATCTGCAGTGATGCCTCATAATCTCCACAGTCTCAGAGCAGATGACACAAACAGAAAAGTTCAGAATACATCTGATGATTTTAATAAGTGTTTGTTAGAAGGAGGACCTGAATGTGAGAACAGGAAGATGAACAGAGACACATCTTGTGGTAGCTGCTGTGTTGGATGGAAACTTAAAGTATAAAATGTTTGCGTGAGCTTTCTAGAAACTTTCTACTTTGAGATGACAGTGAAAACAAACGTAAAACGTTTAACTGAAGAAACAAGAAGAAAAACTTTTTTTAAGTGGAGGGGAAGAAAAGAAGATGATGATGATGAATCCAGTGTAGAAATGTGTTGAAATGATCAATTCTGCCTTCAAAGAACATGATGACCTCTTGACCTTATGTATGTTTTATAGGCTGTAAGCACATTGTTCTGGTTTGAATCCGATGTCTCACTAAGTTCATGCAGTTTGTCTGGTGGAGATGAAATTAGTCTCATCTGTTAGGAAAGAAGAAACAGAAAAGTTCAGAATAAACATGATGACCACAATTTTATATTTAACGGTAAGAGCGAAAACTGAATGCAAAAATAGAAAGGGGTGAAAGACATGACTCTGTTTGTGGAGGTGAAACATGTCTGCAGACAGTGATACATGACTTTACATGAATGTGTATGTGACAGGCTGAACTCTTGTGGTAGCTGCTGTTTGTGGAGACTGAAAGTATGAAATGTTTGTGTGAGCTGTTTCCAGACTGCAGGACAGAAAAGAGTCTCAACTGGCTCCAGTAGTCTGCAACCTGCTTCCATTTTAAGCTCCGTAATGTTTTTATGAATATAATTCAAATATGAAATCTCCATTGTTTGATAATGACTTCCTGTCCTGATCCACAATTCTGATCTCAGCAGTGTAACTCATCTAGACTAGAGCAGCAGGCTGTTTGTGACTTCATCAGCAGGTCAGGTGGTTCAGAGATGCTCAGAGTTGATCAGAGTACAGCCAGCCAGTGTGTCTCAGTTCAGGAGTCACAGCCTCCAAAAACTGTGAGGTGTTTTTTGTCCCTTTGTCCTCCAGCTGCTGATTAACACTCTGTTAAACACATGATAGAAATAACAGGCTGACTACTCTGATAGTAAAAACATCATCCTTCATTATTTAGAGTAAAATAAGTCTGCATTCAAAATAAAATAAAGTACATGGATCATATTGGGCTCTTAGATGGTTCCTGCTTTCTGAGTCAAACTGTTTGTGCACTCTTGATCTTATGTATGTTTTCTATGTTGTAAGCACATTGTTCTGGTTTAAGTCAGATGTCTCACTAAGTTCAGAATAAACATGATGATTTTAAGAAGTGTTTGTTAGAAGGAGGAATTGAATGTGAGAACAGGAAGCTGTAAAAGAAGACATGACACCATATATGGAGTCCTTCTTTAGCATGTTACAGGAAACGTGTCTGCAGGCAGTAATATGTGACTTTACATGAATGTGTACATGACAGGCTGAACTCTTGTGGTAGCTGCTGTTTGTGGAGACTGAAAGTATAAAATGTTTGTGTGAGCTGTTTCCAGACTGCAGGACAGAAAAGAGTCTTAACTGGCTCCACAGGGACGAAAGGAGGTCCAAGTTGTTGGTGCTTTGGTCTGGCTTTTTGGTCTTCTCCCCACTGACCAAAAACATGCAGGTTAGATTAATTGGAGACTCTAAATTGCACATAGGTGTAAAAGTGTGCATGAATGATTGTTGGTTTACTCTATGTGAGCTGCATTCAAACATCAACAAAGACAATACGTGATATTTCTATGATCCACATTATATTCATTCACATGAACAAAGGGAGTCAGTTTTAGTAGTAGTGACAGTAGTTTTAGTAGTAACAGTAGTTTTAGTAGTAGTGACAGTAGTTTTAGTAGTAGTAACAGTAGTTTTAGTAGTAGTGACAGTAGTTTTAGTAGTAGTAACAGTAGTTTTAGTAGTAGTGACAGTAGGTTTAGTAGTAGTGACAGTAGTTTTAGTAGTAGTGACAGTAGTTTTAGTAGTGACAGTATTTTTAGTAGTAGTAACAGTAGTTTTAGTAGTAGTGACAGTAGTTTTAGTAGTAATAGTAGTTTTAGTAGTGACAGTAGTTTTAGTAGTAGTAACAGTAGTTTTAGTAGTAACAGTAGTTTTAGTAGTAGTGACAGTAGTTTTAGTAGTAGTAACAGTAGTTTTAGTAGTGACAGTAGTTTTAGTAGTAGTGACAGTAGTTTTAGTAGTAACAGTAGTTTTAGTAGTAGTAACAGTAGTTTTAGTAGTAACAGTAGTTTTAGTAGTAGTAACAGTAGTTTTAGTAGTAGTAACAGTAGTTTTAGTAGTAGTAACAGTAGTTTTAGTAGTGACAGTAGTTTTAGTAGTGACAGTAGTAACAGTAGTTTTAGTAGTGACAGTAGTTTTAGTAGTAACAGTAGTTTTAGTAGTAGTGACAGTAGTTTTAGTAGTAGTGACAGTAGTTTTAGTAGTAACAGTAGTTTTAGTAGTAGTAACAGTAGTTTTAGTAGTGACAGTAGTTTTAGTAGTAGTGACAGTAGTTTTAGAAGTAGTGACAGTAGTTTTAGTAGTAACAGTAGTTTTAGTAGTAGTAACAGTAGTTTTAGTAGTGACAGTAGTTTTAGTAGTAGTGACAGTAGTTTTAGTAGTAACAGTAGTTTTAGTAGTAGTAACAGTAGTTTTAGTAGTAACAGTAGTTTTAGTAGTAGTGACAGTAGTTTTAGTAGTGACAGTAGTTTTAGTAGTAGTGACAGTAGTTTTAGAAGTAGTGACAGTAGTTTTAGTAGTAACAGTAGTTTTAGTAGTAACAGTAGTTTCAGTAGTAGTGACAGTAGTTTTAGTAGTGACAGTAGTTTTAGTAGTAACAGTAGTTTTAGTAGTAGTGACAGTAGTTTTAGTAGTGACAGTAGTTTTAGTAGTAACAGTAGTTTTAGTAGTAGTGACAGTAGTTTTAGTAGTAACAGTAGTTTTAGTAGTAGTGACAGTAGTTTTAGTAGTGACAGTAGTTTTAGTAGTGACAGTAGTTTTAGTAGTAGTGACAGTAGTTTTAGTAGTAGTAACAGTAGTTTTAGTAGTGACAGTAGTTTTAGTAGTAGTGACAGTAGTTTTAGTAGTGACAGTAGTTTTAGTAGTAACAGTAGTTTTAGTAGTAACAGTAGTTTTAGTAGTAGTGACAGTAGTTTTAGTAGTGACAGTAGTTTTAGTAGTGACAGTAGTTTTAGTAGTAGTGACAGTAGTTTTAGTAGTGACAGTAGTTTTAGTAGTAGTAACAGTAGTTTTAGTAGTAGTGACAGTAGTTTTAGTAGTGACAGTAGTTTTAGTAGTAGTAACAGTAGTTTTAGTAGTGACAGTAGTTTTAGTAGTAACAGTAGTTTTAGTAGTAGTAACAGTAGTTTTAGTAGTAACAGTAGTTTTAGTAGTAACAGTAGTTTTAGTAGTAGTAACAGTAGTTTTAGTAGTGACAGTAGTTTTAGTAGTAGTGACAGTAGTTTTAGTAGTAGTAACAGTAGTTTTAGTAGTAACAGTAGTTTTAGTAGTAGTGACAGTAGTTTTAGTAGTAGTGACAGTAGTTTTAGTAGTGACAGTAGTTTTAGTAGTAGTGACAGTAGTTTTAGTAGTAACAGTAGTTTTAGTAGTAACAGTAGTTTTAGTAGTAGTAACAGTAGTTTTAGTAGTAGTGACAGTAGTTTTAGTAGTAGTAACAGTAGTTTTAGTAGTAGTAACAGTAGTTTTAGTAGTAACAGTAGTTTTAGTAGTAGTAACAGTAGTTTTAGTAGTAGTAACAGTAGTTTTAGTAGTAGTAACAGTAGTTTTAGTAGTAACAGTAGTTTTAGTAGTGACAGTAGTTTTAGTAGTAGTAACAGTAGTTTTAGTAGTGACAGTAGTTTTAGTAGTAACAGTAGTTTTAGTAGTGACAGTAGTTTTAGTAGTAGTGACAGTAGTTTTAGTAGTGACAGTAGTTTTAGTAGTAACAGTAGTTTTAGTAGCAGTGACAGTAGTTTTAGTAGTAACAGTAGTTTTAGTAGTAGTAACAGTAGTTTTAGTAGTAACAGTAGTTTTAGTAGTGACAGTAGTTTTAGTAGTAACAGTAGTTTTAGTAGTAACAGTAGTTTTAGTAGTGACAGTAGTTTTAGTAGTGACAGTAGTTTTAGTAGTAGTAACAGTAGTTTTAGTAGTAACAGTAGTTTTAGTAGTGACAGTAGTTTTAGTAGTAACAGTAGTTTTAGTAGTAACAGTAGTTTTAGTAGTAACAGTAGTTTTAGTAGTAACAGTAGTTTTAGTAGTGACAGTAGTTTTAGTAGTGACAGTAGTTTTAGTAGTAACAGTAGTTTTAGTAGTAACAGTAGTTTTAGTAGTAGTGACAGTAGTTTTAGTAGTAGTGACAGTAGTTTTAGTAGTGACAGTAGTTTTAGTAGTAACAGTAGTTTTAGTAGTGACAGTAGTTTTAGTAGTGACAGTAGTTTTAGTAGTAACAGTAGTTTTAGTAGTAACAGTAGTTTTAGTAGTAGTGACAGTAGTTTTAGTAGTAGTGACAGTAGTTTTAGTAGTACTAACAGTAGTTTTAGTAGTAGTGACAGTAGTTTTAGTAGTAGTAACAGTAGTTTTAGTAGTAACAGTAGTTTTAGTAGTAGTAACAGTAGTTTTATTAGTAGTAACAGTAGTTTTAGTAGTAGAAACAGTAGTTTTAGTAGTAACAGTAGTTTTAGTAGTGACAGTAGTTTTAGTAGTAACAGTAGTTTTAGTAGTAACAGTAGTTTTAGTAGTGACAGTAGTTTTAGTAGTGACAGTAGTTTTAGTAGTAGTGACAGTAGTTTTAGTAGTGACAGTAGTTTTAGTAGTAACAGTAGTTTTAGTAGTGACAGTAGTTTTAGTAGTGACAGTAGTTTTAGTAGTAACAGTAGTTTTAGTAGTAACAGTAGTTTTAGTAGTAGTGACAGTAGTTTTAGTAGTAGTGACAGTAGTTTTAGTAGTACTAACAGTAGTTTTAGTAGTAGTGACAGTAGTTTTAGTAGTAGTAACAGTAGTTTTAGTAGTAACAGTAGTTTTAGTAGTAGTAACAGTAGTTTTATTAGTAGTAACAGTAGTTTTAGTAGTAGAAACAGTAGTTTTAGTAGTAACAGTAGTTTTAGTAGTGACAGTAGTTTTAGTAGTAACAGTAGTTTTAGTAGTAACAGTAGTTTTAGTAGTAGTAACAGTAGTTTTAGTAGTGACAGTAGTTTTAGTAGTAGTGACAGTAGTTTTAGTAGTAACAGTAGTTTTAGTAGTTTTAGTAGTGACAGTAGTTTTAGTAGTAGTGACAGTAGTTTTAGTAGTGACAGTATTTTTAGTAGTGACAGTATTTTTAGTAGTGACAGTAGTTTTAGTAGTGACAGTATTTTTAGTAGTAACAGTAGTTTTAGTAGTGACAGTATTTTTAGTAGTAACAGTAGTTTTAGTAGTGACAGTAGTTTTAGTAGTAACAGTAGTTTTAGTAGTGACAGTATTTTTAGTAGTGACAGTAGTTTTAGTAGTAACTAGTTTTAGTAGTAACAGTAGTTTTAGTAGTTTTAGTAGTAACAGTAGTTTTAGTAGTGACAGTAGTTTTAGTAGTAACAGTAGTTTTAGTAGTAGTGACAGTAGTTTTAGTAGTGAGAGTAGTTTTAGTAGTAACTAGTTTTAGTAGTAACAGTAGTTTTAGTAGTTTTAGTAGTGACAGTATTTTTAGTAGTGACAGTATTTTTAGTAGTGACAGTAGTTTTAGTAGTAGTAACAGTAGTGACAGTAGTTTTAGTAGTACAATTTTCTTTTTGTGATTACCAAACTGTGAATGTATATATTATGTGATTACCGAACTGATTGTGTATATTATGTGATTACCAAACTGATTGTGTATATTATGTGATTACCAAAAGCTTTCTGTTTCCAAAGAGGGAGAATTGTGAAAGACTACGTGACAATTTCTTGATAAATACGAACCAGGATAGCACTGTGGCAGTGGATTCAACAAAGAAACAATGATGCGTCTGACTGATCAAGGCAAGTTTAACCTTCTTCTTAAATTAATTTACAGTTTTAATACAATCTGATGCTTTTTGTGTTATATGTTGAAGTGTTAGACATTTAAGATGATGAATATGTACTTGGTTAGATATCCAACTTCTTTCGTAGATTTAGACTTGAATTTTGGTGAAAAGCCATGTGGTCCATGTTTCTCTGTGTATGTTTACAGGCCTGATGTTGGGGAGCCTGCTCCTTGTCTCCCTGTGTGTTGGGGCAGCAGCCATGTTTGACAGCAAACAGCTGGACGACCACTGGGATATGTGGAAGAAAACCAACGAGAAGACATACCAGGATGAGGTATGTGACTAAAAAATGCTACTTGCTAAATTGTCAATTTTAATGTTTGTAATTTTTTCCCCCAAAACAATCTGACTGCTTACTTTTTACTTACACAGTATTTGACCCTGTGCACTCATTCTGTATGCTTTTGTGTGTGTGTGTGTGTGTTGAGGTGGAGAATACACACCGCAGGGGATTGTGGGAGAAGAATCTGATGCTCATCACCATGCACAACCTGGAGGCCTCCATGGGGCTTCACTCCTATGAATTGGGCATGAACTTCATGGGAGACATGGTGAGAATCATTAATGTTATTAATGATGCTGAAAGGTCAGACGGATACAGGCAGAAAACATTATGACTAGTTTCAGCTCAGAAGCTTAACATCTTATGATGCGATATGATTCATTTGTGGATTATAGACATCCAAGTGATCACATGTTAAAGTGAAAACACAAATTTCCAACATGTTAAAAGACAGAAAAACCCTCAAAATTCAGCATAAAAATAAACAAATATATAATTATTTTTTATCATAAACTATGGTTACGTTTATAGATGTTTATAGAGAGCTCAAGTGAAATGAGAACTTGCAGATTATTTAAATGTCTTTTAAATAATAGTATCAACAAAACAGCAAAGAATTAATTAGGAGAATGAATCCTTTGTTAACAACTTCCTTGTAGACAGAAGAGGAGATCCATCAGTTCACTGGCAAGCTCACTCCTCCCACTGACCTCAAGAGGGCGCCACTTACTTTTCCAAATGCCAATGTATCAGACACCTTTGACTGGAGAGAGCATGGCTGTGTGACCCGTGTCAAGAATCAGGTACCCCCCCCCCACACACACACACACGCACATACACACACACACAAACACACACACACACACACACACACACACACACACACGCACACACACACACACACACGCACACACAGGCACACACACAATTCATCCTGTTCCACTTTTCTCGACTCAGTTTGTTCATAGAAGAAGTCGTCACCAACACCACATCCACCTAAAGAGTTATTGGAGCCCTTTAACCTCTTTATACAAACTTATCATGAGTTTCTAAATGTGGGAATGTATAAAGTGATGCATAAAGCATTTACAATATCTTCAGCTAAATGCAGCAGCAGATTCATACTGGGGGTGTGATGCATTGTGTCCATGATATTACAGTAACAACAGTCATTTAAATCCAGGGTTCTTGTGGTTCCTGCTGGGCCTTCGCTACTGTCGGCGCCCTGGAGGGTCAGTTAGCCAAGACAACAGGGAAGCTGGTAGACCTCAGCCCCCAAAACCTGGTGGACTGTTCATGGGAATACGACAACCACGGCTGCAACGGTGGCTGGTATACAAATGCCTTCAATTACATCAAGGACAACGGTATCGAGTCTGAGGCTTCATACCCATACAAAGGAAAAGTAAGTAATTGGTTCAATGTTGCTGGTCAACAATGTATCAATCAGTTTAACCCATGAAGCTTGATTTTAGGACAAGTGAGAAACTATGTGAAACTAATTAGATCACTTTGAGCTTTGTTACTGGACAACAAATAACTATGGCTCTGTAACCGACAAATGCATTTTGGTACTTGATGCTTCCATGGTGTTTATGACCTCTTCAGCAGAGGTCTGTCATCGGACTGACAGAAATTAAAACCCTTGTTGCAATGAAGGCGGGTTTCCCTTGGTTGTAAACTCATAACAACATCTTAACCTGGAGAGCGGCACTTAAAAATAACAAAAATGTTCTTTAGACACATTTTTATCAAAAAAGGCAACTATTAGAGCACCATAGAGTGAAATGATCCTCCTTTTACAGTGTTTTACTTCTCTAACTATATAATTGAGTTTGTACTGGATTCCTACTTGTTCCTGCTAAAAATGAGCATTACGTTTTAGCAGAACTCTCACTCTTCGCCTCAGTTTTCTGTTTTATTTCTGGCACACTGACCAATTATTTAAGTTCAAAAAATGTTCCAGAAGTTAAAATTAATAAATAAATAATTAGACTACATCTACTCTTGCTCTCTAAATAAAGTTTTGAGATTTGGGAGTCTGATAGAACAGCAAGCCTCCAAATCAGAAATTAAACAGGGGTCCTGTTGAGGGGTTTAAACAACTTTCTTTAATAGCATCCATTTTAAATTCTCTACTATAAAAACAGTTTGTCCTCTTATTTCAGGAAGGACAATGCCACCACAACTGCAACAACAATGTTGCAACATTGATTGGTTACACCTGCCGGCCTCGAGGGGACGAGTATGAGATGAAACTGGCAGTCTTCACCACCGGACCCATTGCAGTTGCGATTGACTCAAATTCACACAAATTTAGTTTCTACAAGGGTGGTATGTTCACACATCATCATCAGCTGCACAGGCTCTCATCTTTATTTACATCAAGCTGAGGAGTTACAGATCTACATGTTATTATTTTGTTTTTAGAGGAGTGGGAGCTAAAAGTCACAGAAAGAGTACAATTACATATTATAATCTTTTCTGCAGAGGAAAAAATGACATTACATCTTAATAATATTTACCTACACTATATGAAATGCTCAAATTGTTAAAACTCTCATGAGAAGGACTGGTGTAATTGTTAAGGTTACAGCTGGATAGGGATTTATTGGCTACAGTATATTGATCCCAGTAATAATATCAATACAAGTTTAGATAAAACATCAGAATATAGCTAAATTCATACAAAATTGAGTAAAAATTCAGTAAATCTCGGCATAAACATGTCTTTACATGTTTAACTGCAATACTCTTGACCGCTGCTTTTATTTTATTTTTCTATTTATTTTATTCATATGCAATACCCTCCATGTTATGCTATTATATACTATATATATTATATTATATATCTGTTTTTAAAGCAAAAATGGAGTGGCACCTGTAATCTCATTAATATAGTATTTATATATGATATGGCTAAATGTAATATATAACAAGGATAAAGCTTTCTATTCTACTCTACTCTCTTCTAAAAAGAATAAAATACATAAATGTGATGACGATGTCATTTCAGGAGTGTACGATAACCCGATGTGCACACATAACATGACCCATGCGGTCGTAGTTGTGGGCTACGGCACGGAGAACGGAAAAGACTACTGGCTGGTGAAGAACAGGTAGAAATATACACAGTACACACGATATAAACTCAGTCCATATAGCTTCCCAGCTAGCATGCCCATGTGGGCCCCACATGTTGTTTGAACTGGGCAAATTTTGCAGGTCCCACATGGTTTCAGTATTGTGAAGCCCACTTTGGCTGACTGTATGAGCCCCATAAGGGATGTACGTGGGCGTGGGCATGGGCATGGGCATGAACAGGGCGAACTGTATGGGCCCCATATTGTTTCAGAAACATGGGCCCCACATGTGAAGCCCATGTGGGTTGGCTCAGTGGGCCCTATTTAAGGTCCATTCTGATCCCACTTATACCCCATATGGGCAAACATATGGGTCTCACCCACTTTGGCCCACCTGAAACCCAGTCAGAACCAACTTGAAACCCATATGGACAAACACGTGTGGCCACCATGGAAACTGTGGACAAACCCACTTGGGACCCATATTTGCAGCCCAAATGTAACCCTTCTGGGGCCCACATGGACAAGATAGCTGGGTCCTGTATGTTCCTCACCCCATATGATCTTTAGCACTCTGGCTTTGTTGGAGGACAAAGAGAAAATGAAACACTGAGGTCAGGACAAGAGTTATTTTTGTTCAGATTTTGAGTGTTTTGCTGACATGAACGCCGTGGTGACATTGATTCTAAATTCTTCAACTACTTGTATTTAAAGCAATGAATAACACAGACTGCAAAGTTGGGCTAAGCCACAAAATGATTTCTGCATAGAAGAGAATAAGGAATTTCATTTCACATCAATTATTACATTAAAAACATAACAAGTTCCCAGAATCCCCACAGTGTGTTTGGATTGAGAGGTTAAGTGATGATCTCTTCTCAGTATATAAGTGATTTTCATATATAGGGGAGATTGTTTTGTAGTAGACTGGTTTAAATGAAGTTTAATGGTGACACGCATTAAACACATTTCTCTCATGTTCTGCTCGTTATGCATTATGACCCTTTTCTTGATGACTTTGCTGTGTTTATTGATGTAAACTTTGATTTTTCCTTTACTCATATTCTTTTCCTGCTTTTCATCCAGCTGGGGAACTGGTTATGGAGAAGCGGGCTACATCAAAATGTCACGCAACAAGAACAACCAGTGTGGCATCGCCCTGTACCCCTGCTACCCCATCATGTAGCTGCAGAGGAAACCAAACTGAGTCTATACAAACTTAAGTTTCCTTCCTACTTTTTTGCATTTTCTTTCTTCTTCATGTGATCACTGATACGCTTTATCTTAGCTTGTATTTCTGAATCTATAATAAAGATTTTATGAAGCATCATCCTCCTTGTTGAGTCTCAGTCACAGTGATACACGACAGGTTTGCATCGATATATCAGTTATGCGATTAGGCCAATGTTGGTATTTCAGTAAATATCAGATCTGTGTTCTGTACCGTTTATGCAGTGGAGGCAAAGATCTTACTGATTTTACTGAAGCAGCTTCAGACTTGTCTGTTGGCAGCTTCAACTGCTATAAAAACTGCCTGAAACAATCCATTGACTCTTTGGAAAATTGGTTTGCTGGTCGATTCAGCCTTTACATGTTACAACAGAATGAACGCCAAAATCAATACCTGTGTCTCTGGTAAATATCTCTATCCTGTGCACATGCTGACATGAAAGCGTCTTTAAATTACCTGCCTGTATGAAAGTAACATTGTCTTATGTAACCAAAAAACTCTATGTAAAGTTTTACAAACTATTTTATCCTGAACAGAATAAAACTAGAAAACATTGAGTCATTCAGATCGCTTAAACATAATGTGGACAAACATTGTTTCAACCAACAAAATGTAGTTTTTCATTTGTGACCACATTTTGTTAGGTTAGTGTACTGCCCGAGCTACACTACAAGGTGACCTGCACCGTCACCAAGCCAATCTAACCCTTCGTTCCAGAGTCAACAATGGAGAACCCTTGTATAGAATTGTCTATTTTTCCCTAGCACAGAGCCTAGAACCTGGCTACCCTGAATTCATCAGCAGGTTGAATTTCAGTGAGTGTAGGAAAGAGATGGACTCACTGCTCACAGGTGTGATGCACATAGCACATCAAATTGTTATGCTAGATCCAAATTCCAGACAGCTCGGTATATTTAAGAAGACTAAACCAATTGGCTACCTTTTCCCTGTTTTCCAGGTTGGTGCCTCATTATTATCAATCAATCAATCAATCTTTATTTGTATAACGCCAAATCACAACAGCGCTATCTCATGGCACTTCACAGAGCAGGTTCTAAACCGAACTGTTCAGGTTTCATTTAAAGAGACCCAACATTCCCACATGAGCAACAGTGGCAAGAAAAAACTCCCTTTTAACAGGAAGAACCCTCAGAACCAGACTCAGAGTGGGAGAACATCTGCCTTGACCGGTTGGGGTTGAGAGGAGAGAAAGGAAGGATAGAGGAGAGAAGCACAATGAAAATCAACAATGAAGCTAGAAGGTCCGGGACTGGTATCCGTCATCCGGACGTCTCCAGGCCCAGATTACCTATGAGACGAGAAAGCACAGACAACTCCGGGGAAGAAGTTTAGGTTATTGAATGCATTAATAGTACATGAATGTTAATGGATATAGATGGATGGGTAGAGAGAGAGAGGGAGGACGAGAGAGGAGCTCAGTGCATCACGGGAGTCCCCCGGCAGTCTAAGTCTATAGCAGCATAAGCTAAGAGCTCTAAGAGCCCTAAGTATAAGCTTTATCATAAAGGAAAGTTTTAAGCCTACTCTTAAAAGTAGAGAGGGTGTTTGCCCGCCGCAGTGTTCTAGTAGGTACATAAGGTACTATCAGTTCTTTAAGATATGATGGAGCCTGACCATTGAGAGCTTTGAAGGTGAGGAGAAGGATTTTGAATTCTATTCTGAATTTTACGGGAAGCCAATGCAGTGAAGCCATTTGAAGCTTATTGATCTTTTTTTAATATATTGATTATATTGAACTGGGCGTAACGTCCATGCTGTCTTGCTGCGGAGTTCAGTCTGAATTTATCTATAAAATCAACAAAAATACTAAATATACATTTTAACAAACCTGATGCTGCTTTTAAATCTAGTTTAACAGATTTATGAATTCATCATCTTACCAACTCTTATTATTGCTGAGCCTTATTCCTCCTGTTCAGACTCAGTTTATACTACTAGTCAGTATAAACAGGAGGAACCTGGTTACTTTATCGATGATCACATGGTTCATTACCACCATCTAGTGGACAGATAGCAGAACTACATGTGATGTGTGATTTCTGTGACACTGACTGGTTAGACTGGTTTTCACGTCACTCTGATGTTGTTTAGACTTGGAATGTGAAGTTATGAGGATGTGACCGCGTCCTCAGATCAAATGCTCACAGACAGCAGGACTGACGAGGGAGAATGAGCAGCTTCTTCTCTCCCAGTGTTTCCTCTACACGTGAAGGTGGAAAGTGTCTGTAAGTTGACCTGAAGTGAGTTCAGCAGGTGAGAATCCTACCAGAGAAATCTGTAAATGTCTGATGAACACCATCACTTTGATCACATTGTGTTGTATCACTGTTTGACTGCAGCTCAAATGTTTCTTCATGCTGATTGGCTGTTTAAAATACCTGTTTGATGTTTGCTGGTATAAATATTCTCCAGATATTGTAAAGAAGTTAAACTACATTTATATTATGACGATTTACATGTATGACTGTTAGCGATTAGCAGGTAAAACCAACAGCAGTTTGATTTTAATCTCATCATCAGTGAAAAATGCAGGAAGTGTCAGAACTGGTTGAACAGCTTTGATCAACTTGACTAAAGTTCATTTTTTAACTGTGTTCAAACTTCCATCTTACAACACTGAGACTGACTCTGTTTAACTGACGCACATTTAACACAGTTCATGTCTCTAGATGGACCAGAGCTAGCTGTAAGGGACCTTAGAGGCTGCTTAGGGCCCCTCAGCCTTCAGGGGCCCAAACTAACAGAACATGTGAACTATGTTTGAGTTTAACTGTTAAACTTCTGCCACAGTTTAAATATTTAAAGATAAATGTGAACATTTAACTCACAGGTCATCGTTTTCTTTTGGTGCTAACTGACATCCCAACATACTTTTTATTGGTTTCAAGATATAACAAACCAATAAAGTTGAATATTAAAACAGTTTTGAGGATTTGAATAAATAACAGCTTTGGAGGACACATCATTATGTTTTGGGGACCAAAACTAAAAAACTAGAAAAAATTAAGGCTGTATAATAAATGTTAAGATTATGACAAAAAAACAAAAAAAAATCAAGCAGATTTAAGTAGGAAATACATTTTGGATGTACAAATTCAAACTTTGGGAAACATAATATTGACATTCGGCTGTAAAACAATTCTCAGATGAATCTCTTTTTAGTGCTTCACCAATGTTTATATTGCCTCTGAATATTTGTAACATGTTATTGACAGTAATAAGAACTACTGTGTGTGTGTGTGTGTGTGATGTGCAGCTGGTTGTAATGAATGAGCATGTTGTTGTGTTTGTGTGAAGGTGTTTCTCTGCTATGGATCAGTGTGAGGACAGAGAGGAGGGAGTCCCTCCCTCTAAAAGCTCTCAGTGTGGGGAACATGACAGCCAGACCAAAGCTCAGAGGTGAGATGAGGATCTCTAACTGTCCATCACTGTTCTCCACTCACATCACTCCACCATCATTATTCACACTCAAAGTTTTGTGTGTTGTGTTGAAGGACAGAGAAGCACAGACCAGACTCTGATGAACTCAGCCCACCTGAAACTCAGAAGTTCAAACAAGAACATAAATCTCTGTAGTGTTAAAAACATGAAGTACAGCACCACATCATCAGATCTCATCATGTTTTAAGGTTGATATGATTGTTCTGCCTGATTGTCTGACTGCAGGTTTCTTCTTACTGATGTCACTGTGGTCCCACATTTCAGAGTTAATTTAATGAGCCCAGTGTTGTTAGTTCTGATAGAAATGAGACCAAACTCATAGCAGGAGGTCATGTTTGAGCAGACTGTGTCCTGGAAGATCAGAGATGCATCTGTGCTCTCTAAGCTAGTTAGCCAAGCTAACAATGTCAGTTTGTTGTAGCTGTGTGGATCAGTTTCTTACTGCAGGTTTATGTAGAAACACCTGATGTGTCGTAGCTGTCGTCCAACAAAACACACAATCTTCAGGATCAACACTGTAGTTACACTTGTTTTATCTCTTCTCTGTTTCCATCAGGATCCATCAGCAGAGACCAGATTCTCCTGAACCCAGCTGTGTGTCCATGAAGAGTGACCGGTCTAATGATCGACTTCTTGACTTCAAACATGGACATCAGTCTGCTGATCAGAAGTCAGACTGTAAAATGTTTGTCTGTTTTTATCCAACTCTCATAAGAAGAAGTTTGATTGACTGAAACAGTTTTTACACACAATGTCCTCATAAACACAATCACACACACTCCTCCTACAAACACTTTTCTAGAAACCACAAACGTTATGTGTATAACAGTTATTAAACAGAGGTACAAAGTATTTACAGAGACAAATGATCAGAGGTCAGACAGAACAGCCGAGTGTTTTACCTGGATCCACTGTGATAGAACACAACACCTTTAACACTGAGTGTCATTATTTATTCTGAGACTTCATCTTTTCTTCACAGAGTTCATCAGCAGAGCTCAGAGGTTCTCAGTGGTCAGTCTGTCCAGCAGCATCAAACACAGTTGGACTCCATATTTATGGTGTGTAAATGTAAAGCACAGCTACTACTGCTAACTACAACAGCCACAGACTAAATACTAAACTACCATTCTGGTCCTAACAGTCTCCATGCTGCACTCTGTAGACCAGCAGCTTTTCAGTCTGTCACTGATCATCTGATGTTGACTTCTACCAGTTACATTTACATTTGATTCTGTTCCAGCTGCTGGAGGAGAACATCAGCAGGTTTGTGAAGAACGAGCTGAAGAAGATGCAGAAGACTCTGAGTCCAGATTACCCAGAATGCTTAAAGAGTCAGAGTGAGGATGAGGAGGTGTTGGAGGATCAGCAGAGAGGCATTTCTGGAGATCACAGTGCACTTCCTGAGGAGAATGAAGCAGGAGGAGCTGGCTGAGCGTCTGCAGAGCAGTAAGAGGATTTTAACAGATTTAACATGATGGAGAGGAAATGGAGGCAACATGGGAGAGGTTTATATTTCAAACTCTGCTGTTAATATGCTGCACACATCTGCATCAGATCTATGAATTCTTCTGAGCTGAAAACAGTCAGAAACTCTTAGTCCACAACTGATGAGCTGAATAGATTTCATAGTGGAGGAAAATAAAAACATCTGCAGTTTAATGTTTACATTCTACCAATTTACTGTAGAATCATCTGATTGATTTCATTTGTTGTTTGTTCATTCAGGAGCTTGTGCTGCAAAGTGTCGACATAAACTGAAGTCTAATCTGCAGAAGAAGTTCCAGTGTGTGTTTGAGGGGATCGCTAAAGCAGGAAACTCAACCCTTCTGAATCAGATCTACACACCGCTCTACATCACAGAGGGAGGGACTCCAGTCAATGATGAACATGAGGTCAGACAGATTGAAACAGTATCCAGGAAATCAGTCAGACCAGAAACAACAATCAGACAAGAAGACATCTTTAAAGCCTCACCTGGAAGAGATGAACCAATCAGAACAGTGATGACAAAGGGAGTGGCTGGCATTGGGAAAACAGTCTTAACACAGAAGTTCACTCTGGACTGGGCTGAAGACAAAGCCAACCAGGACATACACTTCACATTTCCATTCACTTTCAGAGAGCTGAATGTGCTGAAAGAGAAAAGGTACAGCTTGGTGGAACTTGTTCATCACTTCTTTACTGAAACCAAAGAAGCAGGAATCTGCAGGTTTGAAGAGTTCCATGTTGTGTTCATCTTTGACGGTCTGGATGAGTGTCGACTTCCTCTGGACTTCCACAACACTGAGATCCTGACTGATGTTACAGAGTCCACCTCAGTGGATGTGCTGCTGACAAACCTCATCAGGGGGAAACTGCTTCCTTCTGCTCGCCTCTGGATAACCACACGACCTGCAGCAGCCAATCAGATCCCTCCTGAGTGTGTCGGCATGGTGACAGAGGTCAGAGGGTTCACTGACCCACAGAAGGAGGAGTACTTCAAGAAGAGATTCAGAGATAAGAAGCAGGCCAGAACCATCATCTCCCACATCAAGACATCACGAAGCCTCCACATCATGTGCCACATCCCAGTCTTCTGCTGGATCACTGCTACAGTTCTGGAGAATGTGTTGAAAAGCAGAGAGGGAGGAGAGCTGCCCAAGACCCTGACTGAAATGTACATCCACTTCCTGGTGGTTCAGTCCAAACTGAAGAACATCAAGTATGATGGAGGAGCTGAGAGTGATCCACACTGGAGTCCAGAGAGCAGGAAGATGATTGAGTCTCTGGGAAAACTGGCTTTTGAGCAGCTGCAGAAAGGCAACCTGATCTTCTATGAATCAGACCTGACAGAGTGTGGCATCGATATCAGAGCAGCCTCAGTGTGCTCAGGAGTGTTCACACAGGTCTTTAAAGAGGAGAGAGGGCTGTACCAGGACAAGGTGTTCTGCTTCGTCCATCTGAGTGTTCAGGAGTTTCTGGCTGCTCTTCATGTCCATCTGACATTCATCAAGTCTGGAGTCAATCTGCTGGCAGAAGAACAAACAACATCCTGGTCTGAAGCTTTGAGAGGCAAATCAACACGTTTCTACCAGAGTGCTGTGGACGAGGCCTTAAAGAGTCCAAATGGACAACTGGACTTGTTCCTCCGCTTCCTCCTGGGTCTTTCACTGAAGACCAATCAGACTCTCCTACGAGGTCTGCTGACACAGACAGGAAATAGCTTAAAGACCAATCAGGAAACAGTCGAGTACATCAAGAAGAAAATCAGTGAGAATGTGTCTGCAGAGAGAAGCATCAATCTGTTCCACTGTCTGAATGAACTGAATGATCGTTCTCTAGTGGAGGAGATCCAACAGTCCCTGAGATCAGGAAGTCTCTCCACAGATAAACTGTCTCCTGCTCAGTGGTCAGCTCTGGTCTTCATCTTACTGTCATCAGAAAAAGATCTGGACGTGTTTGACCTGAAGAAATACTCTGCTTCAGAGGAGGCTCTTTTGTGGCTGCTGCCAGTGGTCAAAGCTTCAAGTAAAGCTCTGTAAGTGGATAAAACACTGGATATTTGAACAATATCAAATATGTTGAATAAAACATTTTGTGTTCATTACTAATCCTTTCTTCAGGCTGAGTGGCTGTAACCTCTCAGAGAGAAGCTGTGCAGCTCTGTCCTCAGTTCTCAGCTCCCAGTCCTCTAGTCTGAGAGATCTGGACCTGAGTAACAACAACCTGCAGGATTCAGGAGTGAAGCAGCTTTCTGCTGGACTGGAGAGTACAACCTGTGAACTGGAAACTCTCAGGTCAGAATAGAGCAGCTATAATCCTGTTGTACTGAACAATGACAATACATATTAATGTTAATTATTCTGTACATCATCTGTAGGATTCTGGTACATATGTGATTAAAACATTGTGTTATCAACCTTTTTATATTTCCAGTCTGTCAGGATGTCTGATCACAGAGGAAGGTTGTGCTTCTCTGGCCTCAGCCCTGAGCTGCAACCCCTCCCATCTGAGAGAGCTGGACCTGAGCTACAATCATCCAGGAGACTCAGGAGAGAAGTTACTGTCTGTTGGACTGGAGGATCCATACTGGAGACTGGACACTCTCAGGTATGTGTAGAAACCTTTAAAATTTAGATAAATGTAAAAAAATGAAAGTGTGTTTCCTGTAAACTACAGATAAATTAATTCAAAGACTACATTTACCATGATCCTTTGTTTTCTTGTGGGTTTCTGTCCTGTTTTTTGGATATGTTCAGTATGTTATGAGTGATGTAATCTAAACCAATCAGAGATCACTTTGGGGGAGTTAGACTGTGTGATGTGAGTGTGAAGTAGAAAACTTAGGGTGAGGCTGAATAGTGTTTTTTGTTTAGGAAGCTTCCTAACTGAGTGAACTGTCCCACAATTCCTTATGGCAGCAATATTTAACACGACCAAGTGACGCAGCATTCACAAACTCAACTTAGTCGACTCTGCAGCGATTCACAAAACATTCTACGTCTTTGAAACAGAAACAGAATTTCACATGTTTTCATGTTTTCATCTAAAATCAACAATAGGAATAGAAATTAAACCAAAACCAGAAAACAACTTGTTTTTCTCTGTTATTGTTTTATCTATATGTTATGTATGTATGTATGGAGCAGTTATTTAATGAAAGTAGTGCCTCTATTTATATTCCTTCAATATTCATTCAGTCACAACTGATTCTCAGTTGTGACTGAATAAAACATTTTGTCCCAACACATCCAGAGAAAAGCCTTCGTAAGGTTTACATACTGACACTGAAGATACTTACCATTGTTTCTAGCTCATAGTTAGAGGAGACAGAGTGCTGTTATTTACTGGTTATTAAATATATTATAACTGCATACACTCTGTGATCATTCGAAACATAGTTTTATCTTCTTATTTAAGCCTGTAGCAACATCTATAAGTAAACTGTACATTTAACCAGCTCAACACTGCTAAGAACTCAGGATCCTGTTAACTGATATTTTGAATAGTAGCTCAGTTTAATATCAGAGACATCCTAGATACTGCTTTACTGGACTCTGCTGGTCACAGCATGTAACTGGAAACAGAAGGTTACATAAGGACAGACAGGTGGACACTTTCAGGTCACATTTAACAGTAAATGTAGTTTTAGTCATAATTGAGTCATGTACATTGTTTTAGTTTTAGTGGACTAAATATCATTAGATTATAGATTATAGTCTATATAATATAATAAAGTTTAAAGGATCATGCTTTTTTAAAGTTAGTCTTGAATGAGTGAAGGCATTATTCCTACTAGATGAAATGAATGTTATATTTATCTGTTATTGAATGGTAGGAAGGTTTGAATGGTTAATACACACAGACATATCTTTATTTACCTGGCTTGGCCATAAAAGAGCATCTCAATAACAATAATCGGCTGCTAATGTTGCTTCAAGTTTGAAGTGGAGACAGATGACAGAATAAACTCCAGTGTGTCTCTCTGTTATATTTAGTTTTCTGATTCATCATCTCGTTAAAAATCTGTTAATCAACATGCAGAGATCAATATTTAATCTAGTGATTTGTCATGTGGGAGGACATATTTGATCATCACATCTTCTTCTTCTGGTCTTTTCCTCTCAGACTTCAGTGAAAGAATCCAGCAGACAGTTGAGACAGATGAGTTTCAGCCTGTTTCTGTGTCACTCTGACAAACTGAGGAACACTGCTTCATGTTGAACAGCAGTTAGGACTCATGTTGGATAGAAAATCATTCTGACTGTGTTTCTTCCTCTAGGGTGGACCATGGTGGAGAGCACAGGTTAAAACCTGGTGTGAAGAAGTGTAAGTGTGGATTGAATTTGATTCATGACAACCAAACAGCACACAGTCAGTTTCTCTTTAAATACAAAGTTGGTCTTTGTGGTATTTATTCATTAAAGCATTATTGACAAAATGTGTCATCATGAAACTTTATAGAAATGAACAACAGATCAGAAGTTAAACAGAGAATAAATCCATCAGGTGTGTCAGATGATAAACTGCTGCTGTGTTGTTTCTTCTTCTCTTCATCAGATTTCTGTGAACTCACACTGGACACAAACACAGCACACAGAGAACTCAAACTGTCTGATAACAACAGGAAGGTGACACGTGTGAAGGAGGATCAGTCATATCCTGATCATCCAGACAGATTTGACTGGTGGTCTCAGCTGCTGTGTAGTAATGGTCTGACTGGTCGCTGTTACTGGGAGGTCGAGAGGAGAGGAAGAGTTGATATATCAGTGAGTTACAGAGGAATCAGCAGGAGAGGAAAGAGTAAAGACTGTTTGTTTGGATGGAACGATCAGTCCTGGAGACTGACATGCTCTGATGATGGTCGTTACTCTGTCTGGCACAATAAGAGAGAAACATCCATCTCCTCCCCGTCCACCTCCATCTCCTCCTTCCCCTATTTACCCACCTCCTCCTCCTCCTCTGTCTCTAACAGAGTAGCAGTGTATGTGGACTGTCCTGCTGGCACTCTGTCCTTCTACAGAGTCTCCTCTGACACACTGATCCACCTCCACACCTTCAACACCACATTCACTGGACCTCTATATGCTGGGTTTGGGTTTAAGTCTGGCTCCTCAGTGTCTCTGTGTCCTCTGTCTGAGTGAGAGTCTCTTCCTGTGTGTGAAGATGTAAATAAATAACTTTGAGAAGTTTGAGTAACATTATTTTCATTGCTGGTTAAAATTCAAGCAGAAGCAAACACAACAAGCTTCTGTAACATTGATCTGATTATTAAAATAAAAAGCAGTTTGAACTTGAAGCTTTTGGTTTTCTGTTTGTTTTTGACACCAGCAGGACTCCGTACATCTCAGCTCTCTGTTTTCACTTTATTGAACAACAGCAGAATATACAAACATACAGGTAAACATTAATATCAGTTAAATATGTAATAATATGAAGAAATGAACAACATGAGAGCAAATATTAAAGTAATTACATTAAAATAAATAGATGAATAAAATAAATGAGGTAAATGAAAATAAATAATCAGCATTCAGATATATTTAGTCAGTATAGCCGATAATATATTGAAATGTATTTATTTGGATAAACCCCTTGAGATGCATCATCTCGTTTTCGAGGGTGTCCAGACTAATAAACAGACATTGATTCAACATACAAGCAAATAAATAAATAAAGAAGAGACAGAATAGAGAAAAAGGACAGACCACAGTAACATCATGACGACATCAGAACAAAACAACCATTAAAAATAAAAACTGAGACAACCAATAATGAAAACAATCACTTCACCAAATCAGAAAGTTCATGCAGCTTCAATGAAAACCAGAGCAGAAGACAGAGCACGCTTAAAGATAACAAATGAAGGATCTGATATTAGCCGGTAGGTTATTCCAATCTGCTGAAAGATTTATTAACATTGGGAACAGAAAGATAGAGATGGGCAGAATGTCTGATATGGTAAATTGATGGTATAAGAAACTGCTGTAGATAAGGTGGATAATTAAGGTCAATACATTTGTATATAAGCTGCAACCAGTGCATATGTCTTCTCACATTCAATGAACTGGGCGTAACCTCCATGATGTCTTGCTGCTGCGGAGTTCAGTCTGAATTTATCTATGAAACCAACAAAAATACTAAATGTACATTTTAACAAACCTGATGCTGCTTTTAAAACTTTGGAAATGTAGTTGGTTACAATTACAAGTTACCCTCAAACTAACTAATTACATTTGATTACATTTTGATTACTTTTCTAAATGAATGCTCTCGACTGGTCACCATTTTCACATTTTAAGACCTGATAGATACCTTCTAGCAGTACTGTTTCGACTACTACCAACCTGCAAAAATGAATTCAAGGGAAGAAGACAGGAGAGAGAAAAAAAGGAACAATCCTAATTAATATTGATCAAATCATTAATAAATAGATCAGGGTTCAATTTCTTGTATTGTCTGATTTTTAATTTAGGGGGTAATTTAGTTAATTTAATTTTCCAAAGGTTCTCAACCTGGGCTCTGGGCCCCAACAGGGCCGCCAGGTGATCAGCAGGAGAAATCAATAAGATCAAAGTGGATTATTGATCTGCTATCAGTAAACAGGATGTTACTGTCTAAATATCAAATCACTTTCTAACAAACACTGCTACTTAAAACTTTATTTAACTCTTAATCTGTCTTGAAGTGAGTGCTCATGGGAAATGTAGTCCACTGATTAATGTCTGTGTTCAGTTTAATGTGAAGTCAGTTAATCAATCATCAATCTATCAATCTTTATTGATAAAGCTCCAGATCACAACTAAAGTCATCTGAAGGCTCTTTACTCTCAGAGCTGGGGGGTTTTCCAGGAAGGAGGTTCAACAAACTCTGAGTCTAACCCTGAACTCTGAGTTGATTTACTCTGAGATGGAAACTCTGAGTATCCGTTCCAGAACAGCTGATCTGAATCAGTTCAATCAACTCTGAGTATGTTCACCTTGATCATCAAAGAACTACATGTGATGTGTGATGTCTCTGATACTGACTGGTTAGACTGGTTTTCACGTCACTCTAATGTTGTTTAGACCGTTAAGTTATGAGGGTATGACAGCGTCCTCAGATCAAATGCTCACAGATAGCAGGACTGACCAGGGAGAATGAACAGCTTCTTCTCTCCCAGTGTTTCCTCTACACATGAAGGTGGAAAGTGTCTGTAAGTCGACCTGAAGTGAGTACAGCAGGTGAGAATCCTACCAGAGAAATCTGTAAATGTCTGATGAACACCATCACTTTGATCACATTGTGTTGTATCACTGTTTGACTGCAGCTCAAATGTTTCTTCATGCTGATTGGCTGTTTAAAATACCTGTTTGATGCTTGCTGGTATAAATATTCTCCAGATATTGTAAAGAGGTTAAACTACATTTATATTATAAAGATTTACATGCATGACTGTTAGCGATTAGCAGGTAAAACCAACAGCAGTTTGATTTTAATCTCATCATCAGTGAAAAATGCAGGACGTGTCAGAACTGGTTGAACAGCTTTGATCAACTTGACTAAAGTTCATTTTTTAACTGTGTTCAAACTTCCATCTTACAACACTGAGACTGACTCTGTTTAACTGACGCACATTTAACACAGTTCATGTCTCTAGATGGACCAGAGCTAGCTGTAAGGGACCTTAGAGGCTGCTTAGGGCCCCTCAGCCTTCAGTGGCCCAAACTAACAGAACATGTGAACTATGTTTGAGTTTAACTGTTAAACTTCTGCCACAGTTTAAATATTTAAAGATAAATGTAAAGATTTAAAACACAGACTATTTTTCTCACTAACAAACTTAAATCCCAACAACACATTTTATTGTTTCAGGATATAACAAAGAACCAAATCTGGATATTAAAACCATTCTGAGGATTATAACAGATAACATGTAACCACTACTTGTAATGAAGTAGGCTGTAAATAGTGCCAAGTAAATAGTACAGAAATATCTCACGCATAGGCCCTTTAGGAAGGATGATAAGAAACACATTCAATTAGAAAGAATGAATTTATTCCACACAGAAGAAAAATATATATATGAATCAAGATTACCCCTTGTGTGTTAACTTAGATATGACCAAATATAACAATAAAATAAAATAGACCAATTGAAATGCTGTATACCTGTTTTTTTCAGAGCTTTCCAAATATTAACTCTCTTGGCTCAGACTCTCTCTCACAGACAGCAGTGGTGATGATGATGATGAAGATCGTCTCCTTTCTCAGAAAACAACCATAAAAAACAACCTGCATACTGAACAAGTTCATTTAACTTCATGTCAAATTCTTTCTGGTTAGTGTGCAGATTAACTTTACAGCAATGTTCTAACCTTTTATCAGTCAAGGAAGGGAGGGAGGGAGGAAGGGAGAAAAGGAGGAAAGGAGGAAGGAAGAGATGAAGAAGGAAGGAAAGGAGGGAGGGAGGAAGGATGGGAGGAAGGATGGAAGGGACGATGGAAGAAGGGAGGAAACAAGGAAGGAGGGAGGGAGAAAGGAAAGGAGGAAGGACGGAAAGAAAGAAGAGAGGAAGGAAGGAAGGAAAGAAGAAGGAGGAAGGGAGGAAAGAAGGAAGGACAGACGGAAGGAAGAAAAGAAGGAAGGAAGGGGGGAGGGAAGGAAGGACAGATGGAAGGAAGGAAGGAAGGAAGGAAGGACAGACAAAAAGAAAGAAGGAAGGGAGGAAAGAAGGAACAGTCTCTCACATCTCAACACATGACATATTTTTTCCAGTGTTTCTGTTTTAGTCACAGACTCGTTTCTCTCATCAGGTTTTTACAGCCACAGTCATGAAGTTAATATGAGTTAATATCTGTTATCTAGGAAGGAAGGAAGGAAGGAAGGACAGACGGAAGGAAGAAAAGAAGGAAGGAAGGGGGGAGGGAAGGAAGGACAGATGGAAGGAAGGAAGGAAGGAAGGAAGTACAGACAGAAAGAAAGAAGGAAGGGAGGAAAGAAGGAACAGTCTCTCACATCTCAACACATGACATATTTTTTCCAGTGTTTCTGTTTTAGTCACAGACTCGTTTCTCTCATCAGGTTTTTACAGCCACAGTCATGAAGTTAATATGAGTTAATATCTGTTATCTAGGAAGGAAGGAAGGAAGGAAGGACAGACAGCCACAGTCATGAAGTTAATATGAGTTAATATCTGTTATCTAGGAAGGAAGGAAGGAAGGAAGGACAGACAGCCACAGTCATGAAGTTAATATGAGTTAATATCTGTTTTTTTAAGCTGGAACTGAAAAAACACGTCTACTAGTGATCCTCCTTCATCCTCTGGTAAACTACAACATCCTGAACCAAGGTAAGTCTCTTCTGGACAACTTTAACATCACACTTCAACAAATAGAACAAGTGTTTCTCTCTTTTTCTCATTTTCACTGGTACATACGTACATGAACTCTGTTTTCTCTCTTGTACTGCCCCCCCCCCTCTCTACCATCTGCTGTAAGAACGGGCTCATTGTACAGGTGTTTACTGCCACCCTCTGGACTTTTAGTGAAACTGCAACAATAATATTTTTGGACATAATTTAACTACAACTGTAACTTTCTTATTTCTAATGTAATCATCTATAAACAAATGGACTTAAACAATAGTTTGAAGTCTGATTTAATTTATGGGGCTTAGACTATGTTTATTATACACAGTATTTATTATAAACAGTAATTACTATACAGGCAGCGCTATAACAACAATCTTATTCAGTTTCTTTCACTCAGTTTGATCCAAACAGCTGCTGGTTGTTTTCTTCATGTCATATTTTACTGCAGTGACGGTTAAAGATGAACACAGATGAATATGAGCCTGTTTGTGAATCAACAGTCTTTACTTACCAAACTTAAACATCTCATCTGTTAAATTATATTTGATCATTTTAGTAACATTGTAATGGAGTGGTTTCAACCTCAGGAGATTGGATGGAGGAAGGTATTTGGTCAGTGATTAATTTAGTGGATAGCAATGACTGCATCTTGTCATATGAGAATATTCTTCCTTCCTTCCTTCCTCCCCTCCTTCCTTTCCTTCCATCTTCCTCCCTTCCTTCCTTCCTTCCATCCTTTCCTTCTTTTTTCCTCCCTTCCTTCCTTCCTTCCTTCCTTCCATCCTTCCTTCCTCCTGTCCTTCTTTCTTCCTCCCTTCCATTCTTCCTTCCTCCCCTCCTTCCTTCTTCCTTTCCTTCCATCTTCCTCCCTTCCTTCCTTCCTCCTTTCCTTCTTTTTTCCTCCCTTCCATTCTTCCTTCCTCCTTTCCTTCCTTCTTCCTTCCATCCATACATCCTTCCTTCTTCCTTCATTCCTCCTTCCTTCCTTCCTCCTTCCTTCCTCCCTTCCTTCTTCCATCCTTCCTTCCTCCCTTCCTAACATATTTAAATCAGCAACAGAAGCTATTCCCATCTCTTTCTTGTGTTTCATTAAAGAATGATCAGTGCAGCAAATAAACTTCTCATCATACAGCTGAGCATATTTATTCAGACTATATCAATGATCATTTATTATACTAACATTGTAATGTCTGAGCTGTGCATTAAAACGCTCCTTGATGTGAGATCATTGATTATTCCTGAATAACATTCAAACCTCCAGCCAAAAAATGACTCTTTCATACATTCCATTACATTTTAGTTTTACACAGATGTTCCCACACATCTAGCATACGCTCCCTAACCTGTCCTCCATATCCTGCACTCCCACGCTACGCCCATGTGATATCCTGCTCTTAGGTGTATTACTGCACATACTCTCTGCTCCTTAACTTTTTACCAGAATGAACCTTTTACAACATCACATAATTCCTCCTCTGTGGAATCTGGTTAATGCAGTTTCTTCAACATGTATCCACAGTGGAAATCTTACAGTAATGACTAACTGTGGCGCCATCTGGTGGTAGAATAAAGAATGACAGTGTGATAGACAGCAGTGTGTGTGTGATGTGCAGCTGGTTGTAATGAATGAGCATGTTGTTGTGTTTGTGTGAAGGTGTTTCTCTGCTATGGATCAGAGTGGGGACAGAGAGGAGGGAGTCCCTCCCTCTAAAAGCTCTCTGTGTGGGGAACATGACAGCCAGACCAAAGCTCAGAGGTGAGATGAGGATCTCTAACTGTCCATCACTGTTCTCCACTCACATCACTCCACCATCATTATACACACTCAAAGCTCTGTGTGTGTTGTGTTGAAGGACAGAGAAGCAGTCTTTGTCATGAAGTCATGAACCACTTCTCATTCTTTCTCTGTAGTGTTAAAAACATGAAGTACAGCACCACATCCTCAGATCTCAGTATGTTTTAGGGTTGATCTGATTGTCTGACTGCAGGTTTCTTCTTACTGATGTCACTGTGGTCCCACATTTCAGAGTTAATGTAATGAGCCCAGTGTTGTTAGTTCTGATAGAAATGAGACCAAACTCATAGCAGGAGATCATGTTTGAGCAGACTGTGTCCTGGAAGATCAGAGATGCATCTGTGCTCTCTAAGCGAGTTAGCCAAGCTAACAATGTCAGTTTGTTGTAGCTGTGTGGATCAGTTTCTTACTGCAGGTTTATGTAGAAACACCTGATGTGTCGTAGCTGTCGTCCAACAAAACACACAATCTTCAGGATGCAACACTGTAGTTACACTTGTTTTATCTCTTCTCTGTTTCCATCAGGATCCATCAGCAGAGACCAGATTCTCCTGAACCCAGCTGTGTGTCCATGAAGAGTGACCGCTCTAAGTGTCAACCTTATACCTTCAAACATGGACATCAGTCAGCTGATCAGAGGTCAGACTGTAAAATGTTTGTCTCTTATTATCCAACTCTAATAAAAAGAAGTTTGATTGAGTGAAGCAGTTTTTACACACAATGTCCTCATAAACACAAACACACACACCCTTACAAACACTTTTCTAGAAACCTCAAACTTTATGTGTATAACAGTTTTTAAACAGAGACAAGGCAGTTTCATTTATATAGAGCATTTCATACACAATGGCAACTCAATGTGCTTTACATAAAACATTTAACAGTAAGAACCAGAAACAAAAACTCCTTAAACATGCCCCCCCCCCGTTCCCCCTCCGCCTAATACTATTAATTAAAAAAACAAAAAACAAAACAAGTACAGGAAATTAGAAAAAGAGAGAAATAAAATGCTAGAATAGAGCATTAAATATAAGATTGCATCATAAAATAATGATTAGCTTTAAAATCATTAAAAGGACATAGAGTGCAAATGAAAGATTAAAATGTAAAGTGTTTTTTAAAAGAGCTCAATCATAAGCTCAGCATAAGAAGTGTTTTTAACCTGGATTTAAAAAGGGTTTCAGTTCTGCTGGTAGTTTGTTCCAGTTGTGTAAAAGCTGCTTCATCATGTTTAGTTTGAACTCTGGGCTCAACTATCTGACCTGAGTCAGTAGATCTCAGAGCTCTGGGCTCAACTATCTGACCTGAGTCAGTAGATCTCAGAGCTCTGGGCTCAACTATCTGACCTGAGTCAGTAGATCTCAGAGCTCTACTGGGTTTATGTTCTACTAATTCATGTATTCTGGACCTAAATCATTCAGTGATTTGTAGGCCAGGGTTGGGGTTAGTCAGTGTAAAGACTTTAGAACTGGAGTAATGTGCTCTGATCTCTTCACTGAACCTCTATATGCTGGGTTTGCGTTTGGGTCATATGGTTCCTCAGTGTCTCTGTGTCCTCTGTCTGAGTGAGAGTCTCTTCCTGTGTGTGAAGATGTAAATAAATAACTTTGAGAAGTTTGAGTAACATTATTTTCATTGCTGGTTAAAATTCAAGCAGAAGCAAACACAACAAGCTTCTGTAACATTGATCTGATTATTAAAATAAAAACCAGTTTGAACTTGAAGCTTTTGGTTTTCTGTTTGTTTTTGACACCAGCAGGACTCCGTACATCTCAGCTCTCTGTTTTTACTTTATTGAACAACAGCAGAATATACAAACATACAGGTAAACATTAACATCAGTTAAATATGTAATAATATGAGGAAATGAAGAACGTGAGAGGAAATATTAAAACAATGCAAACATCCACACACACAAGCTAACAAACAAGCTAACAGCAGACAGAACCAAGAACCTAAACCATTCAGTGATTTGTAGACCAGTAGCAGGGGGAGACTCCTCATGTTGGGCTGTTGGGGCTGGGGGAGACTCCTCGTGTTGGGTTGTTGGGGCTGGGGGAGACTCTTCATGTTGGGGTAAGGATGATGACGTTAAAGCCTCTCTCTGGATGTGCTGACTTTCATGGTCAGTCCTTATCTCAGGCGGTAGCAATTCTTCTCCAGTCTGTCTTATCTGTTGTTTTTGTCCGTTTACCTCCACATTGACTTGGAGTCGCTGAATTTTCGTCTCCAGTACTGCTATCTTCTGGAGAAGTTTGTGGTAATCATCCGTGGAAAAGGGAGGCATCTTGCTGCTAATTAGCTTAGCTTAGCTGAGCTCCTCAATCCCAGTCAAGTGAAGGCTTGTGCTGCTGATAGGCCACGCTCACTAAGTAAAAGAGTTTAAATAATAGTAGTAGCCTCCAGATACTTCCATAAATTAAGCTCCCAGTGATATAGAAGTATCCAGGACCCGCTTTCCATAACTTTTGGAGCAAAAGGATTTCAATGGGAAAAAAAGGAAGTAAAGCGGAGAGCAAAGAGCAAAGCAGGAAGCACTCGGGTACAAAGTCTTTACAGAGACAAATGATCAGAGGTCAGACAGAACAGCCAAGTGTTTTACATGGATCCACTGTGATAGAACACAACACCTTTAACACTGAGTGTCATTATTTATTCTGAGACTTCATCTTTTCTTCACAGAGTTCATCAGCAGAGCTCAGAGGTTCTCAGTGGTCAGTCTGTCCAGCAGCATCAAACACAGCTGGACTCCATATTTATGGTGTGTAAATGTAAAGCACAGCTACTACTGCTAACTACAACAGCCACAGACTAAATACTAAACTACCATTCTTGGCCTAACAGTCTCCATGCTTACCAGTTACATTTACATTTGATTCTGTTCCAGCTGCTGGAGGAGAACCTCAGCAGGTTTGTGAAGAACGAGCTGAAGAAGATGCAGAAGGCTCTGAGTCCAGATTACCCAGAATGCTTAGAGAGTCAGAGTGAGGATGAGGAGGTGTTGGAAGGTGAGGAGGAAGAGCAGAGGAGGAGCAGCAGAGAGGCATTTGCGAAGATCACAGTGCACTTCCTGAGGAGAATGAAGCAGGAGGAGCTGGCTGAGCGTCTGCAGAGCAGTAAGAGGATTTTAACAGATTCAACATGATGGAGAGGAAATGGAGGCAACATGGGAGAGGTTTATATTTCAAACTCTGCTGTTAATATGATGCACACATCTGCATCAGATCTATGAATTGTTCTGAGCTGAAAACGGTCAGAAACTGTTTGTCCACAACTGATGAGCTGAATAGATTTCATAGTGGAGCAAAATATAAACATCTGCAGTTTAATGTTTACATTCTACCAATTTACTGTAGAATCATCTGATTGATTTCATTTGTTGTTTGTTCATTCAGGAACATTTGCTGCAAAGTGTCGACGTAAACTCAAGTCTAACCTGCAGAAGAAGTTCCAGTGTCTGTTTGAGGGGATCGCTAAAGCAGGAAACCCAACCCTTCTGAATCAGATCTACACACCGCTCTACATCACAGAGGGAGGGACTGCAGAGGTCAATGATGAACATGAGGTCAGACAGATTGAAACAGCATCCAGGAAATCAGTCAGACCAGAAACAACAATCAGACAAGAAGACATCTTTAAAGCCTCACCTGGAAGAGATGAACCAATCAGAACAGTGATGACAAAGGGAGTGGCTGGCATTGGGAAAACAGTCTTAACACAGAAGTTCACTCTGGACTGGGCTGAAGACAAAGCCAACCAGAACATACACTTCACATTTCCATTCACTTTCAGAGAGCTGAATGGGCTGAAAGAGAAAAAGTACAGCTTGGTGGAACTTGTTCATCACTTCTTTACTGAAAGTGAAGAAGCAGGAATCTGCAGGTTTGAAGAGTTCCAGGTTGTGTTCATCTTTGACGGTCTGGATGAGTGTCGACTTCCTCTGGACTTCCACAACACTGAGATCCTGACTGATGTTACAGAGTCCACCTCAGTGGATGTGCTTCTGACAAACCTCATCAGGGGGAAACTGCTTCCCTCTGCTCGCCTCTGGATAACCACACGACCTGCAGCAGCCAATCAGATCCCTCCTGAGTGTGTCGGTATGGTGACAGAGGTCAGAGGGTTCACTGACCCACAGAAGGAGGAGTACTTCAGGAAGAGATTCAGAGATGGGGAGCAGGCCAACACCATCATCTCCCACATCAAGACATCACGAAGCCTCCACATCATGTGCCACATCCCAGTCTTCTGCTGGATCACTGCTACAGTTCTGGAGGATGTGTTGAAAAGCAGAGAGGGAGGAGAGCTGCCCAAGACCCTGACTGAGATGTACATCCACTTCCTGGTGCTTCAGGCCAAACTGAAGAACATCAAGTATGATGGAGGAGCTGAGACAGATCCACACTGGAGTCCAGAGAGCAGGAAGATGATTGAGTCTCTGGGAAAACTGGCTTTTGAGCAGCTGCAGAAAGGCAACCTGATCTTCTATGAATCAGACCTGACGGAGTGTGGCATTGATATCAGAGCAGCCTCAGTGTGCTCAGGAGTGTTCACACAGGTCTTTAAAGAGGAGAGAGGGCTGTACCAGGACAAGGTGTTCTGCTTTGTACATCTGAGTTTTCAGGAGTTTCTGGCTGCTCTTCATGTCCATCTGACATTCACCAAGTCTGGAGTCAATCTGCTGGCAGACGAACAAAAAACATCGCAGACATCCTGGTGGTGGTTTGAAGTGATAACATCATGGTGGTCTAAATTGTTTGGAGGCAAATCAACACGTTTCTACCAGAGAGCTGTGGACGAGGCCTTAAAGAGTCCAAATGGACACCTGGACTTGTTCCTCCGCTTTCTCCTGGGTCTTTCACTGCAGACCAATCAGACTCTCCTACGAGGTCTGCTGACACAGACAGGAAGTAGCTCACAGTCCAATCAGGAAACAGTCGAGTACATCAAGAAGAAGATCAGTGAGAATGTGTCTGCAGAGAGAAGCATCAATCTGTTCCACTGTCTGAATGAACTGAATGATCGTTCTCTAGTGGAGGAGATCCAACAGTACCTGAGATCAGGAAGTCTCTCTGCAGTTAAACTGTCTCCTGCTCAGTGGTCAGCTCTGGTCTTCATCTTACTGTCATCAGAAAAAGATCTGGACGTGTTTGACCTGAAGAAATACTCTGCTTCAGAGGAGGTTCTTCTGAGGCTGCTGGAAGTGGTCAAAGCTTCAAGTAAAGCCTTGTAAGTGGATATAGGAACAATTCAAATAGTTTTTTTTATTTTAAATATGATAAATTAAACATTTTGTTTTTGTTACTAATCTTTTTTCAGGCTGAGTGACTGTAACCTCTCAGAGAAAAGCTGTGCAGCTCTGTCCTCAGTTCTCAGCTCCCAGTCCTCTAGTCTGAGAGAGCTGGACTTTAGTGGCAACAACCTGCAGGATTCAGGAGTTAAGCAGCTTTCTGCTGGACTGGAGAGTCCACACTGTACACTGGTAATTCTCAGGTCAGAATACAGATATTTCATCTTGCCGTAGGTTCAAGTTAATGCATTTTTTGAACAATTGTAACATTTTTCTGCAACTCTGAGTTATCTTTATATTCTGAATTCCAGTCTGTCAGGATGTCTGATCACAGAGGAAGGCTGTGCTTCTCTGGCCTCAGCTCTGTGGTCCAACCCCTCCCATCTGAGAGATCTGGACCTGAGTAACAACAACCTGCAGGATTCAGGAGTCAAGCAGCTTTCTGCTGGACTGGAGAGTCCACACTGTACACTGCAAGCTCTCAGGTCAGGATAAAACATGTATATTCATTGTCTTGAACAATGACAATAAAGCTGATTCTGAGACTTTTTATACAGTTGATACGGTTGCTTTTTTACATTCGAATAAATGTCAATTGTTCTACACAACATCTGTAGGATTCTGGTACGTATATGACCAAACACATTGTGTTATCAAACTTTCATATTTCCAGGCTGTCAGGATGTCTGATCACAGAGGAAGGCTGTGCTTCTCTGGCCTCAGCTCTGAGCTCCAATCCATCCCCTCTAAAAGAGCTGGACCTGAGTGACAACAACCTGCAGGATTCAGGAGTCAAGCAGCTTTCTGCTGGACTGGAGAGTCCACACTGTTCACTGCAAGCTCTCAGGTCAGGATAAAACATGTATATTCATTGTCTTGAGCAATGACAATAAAGCTGATTCTGAGACTTTTTATACAGTTGATACGGTTGCGGTTTTACATTTGAATAAATGTCAATTGTTCTACACAACATCTGTAGGATTCTGGTACGTATATGACCAAACACATTGTGTTATCAAACTTTTATATTTCCAGGCTGTCAGGATGTCTGATCACAGAAGAAGGCTGTGCTTCTCTGGCCTCAGCTCTGAGCTCCAACCCCTCCCATCTGAGAGATCTGGACCTGAGTAACAATAACCTGCAGGATTCAGAATTGAAGCAGCTTTCTGCTGGACTGGAGGATCCACACTGGAGACTGGACACTCTCAGGTATGGACAGACAGGTGGACATTTGTGTTGTAGTCAAGACCACCTAACCCAAAACCATTCCTGTAATCGTAATCATAATCATGTGGCTCAACATTTACATTATTCCTTGGCTAAAAAGAAAAGCATTACGTAGGAATGTTAGTAAAATACAAACGGATGTACAGTAGGGCTGTGTGATATGATGATATGATGATATACAGTCACCAGCCACTTCATTAGGTAAACCTGAATAATCTAATTCAGTCCAGTACAACAGCTCTGTTATAAATTATTCCAGGTGTTGTTAACATTGTCAAAAATGCATTAATTCTACTATATGTTTATTACTCAGGTCATACTAAGTGGTGGTGTACTGGGGTGCATTATATTGACTTGTGTTCCTAATATTTTGCCCCTCTCGTGTATGTTAATAGAGTGTACAAAATATTATGAACACCATTTAATATAATGCACTGTAATATACCACCATCACCTACTATGACCTCAGTAATAAACATAATGTAGAATTATCACATTTTTGACAATGTTAACAAAAACTGAAAATGTCACAAAGTGGCTCAATACATGTGACAAAGAGGGGAGACAAGTCAGGATTTAAGTGCCAAATTGAAATGTTTTATTGTAACTTAAACAACTATCTACAAAAAGCATGAGGTGTGGAGAATAGCGGCATCAGTGGTGAATGTAATGTGTGGATGAGTGAGACATTTGTGTGCTGCTGTTAAATGCAAAAGAAAAAGTAAAAACAAACCCAGAACCTGTAGCAGCTTGGAGCCTAGGAGAGAGAAAATGAGACCAGGCTGGCATTTATCACCTTGGTAGAGGCCTAGCCAGGTGTCAGCACCTTGGCCTAACGACCCTGCCTGACTTCCCACTCCTGCAGGAAGTGATCAACTGCATCATGGTGGGCATAAAGGGAGGGGTCGTAACACCCCCCTCCATAAGAACGACGTTCCACCTCGTGTTATTCATCGAACAATTAACACTATACAAACAGCCATGGTTAATACATTGCCAATAACTGACGAGCAGTACTGCACTCCTTCCAAGCTGCATCCTCCAGCACATCCCTCCATCCTCACCAACCCAGCAGCCTTGGTACCAGAAGAGTATTCTAAGGGAATGAAGAGCCGAGAGATGAGCATGGAAATGAGAAACAGTATGCAAAGGAATAGAATAAGGGTCCACAGGTACCCGAGACAATTCATCCGCAATTACATTGTTAGTTCCCGTAATGTGTCAGATGTCTGTTGTATGGCTGAAGGAACAGCGACCACTTCATTAGCCTCTGATTAGGGTTTTGCAGTGACTTCAAAAAGGTCAGGGGGTTATGGTCAGTGAAAACTGTCGGTGGAAAATGCTGCAGAGCCCAAACAAGTGCCAAAGCTTCCTTTTCAATCACTGAATAGTTGTATTGGTGCTTGTTAAATTTTCATGAGAAGAAGCTGACGGGACAGTCTACCCCCTCCGCATTCTCCTGCAACAGGATGGCCCAACACCAACATTGCTGGCATCTACATGAAGCTGAAAGGGCTGATCAAATCTTGGTGCTGCCAACACTGGGACTGAACACAGCAAGGCTTTTACACTGTCAAATGCATTTTGACATGTTGAAGACGTGATCACGTGAAAACGTATCAGCTCTTTCTTGGTGGTGGGGAGGGGGGCTTTTGCACTGCCATGACCTTGTCCTCCACTGGTCGAATCTGGTCTTGACCCACCACCTTCCCAAGATAGTTCACAGTGGCTCTGGCAAACTCACACTTGGCAAGATTTACTATCAAGTTGGCCCAGACCAACCTGTCAAAGAGAGCACCAATATGCTGGACACGTTCTTTCCAGGTGTCAGAATACACCACATCATCGAGGTACACTGCACAACCGTCCAGTCCTGAAACAACCTGATTCATTAATCGTTGAAATGTTGCAGGAGCATTCCTCAAACCAAATGGCATTACGATTTACGAATACAAGCCAGAAGCAGTTATGAAGGCTGAAATATCCCTTGCCCTTTTGGTTAGCGGGACTTGCCAGGACCAAATTTGCTCACAAATGTGGCTGAACCTACCAGATCAATACAATCTTCCATACGAGGAAGTGGATACAGATCAGGTTTAGCGAGACTGTTCACCTCACGATAGTCAGTGCAAGGCCTCAAACTAACATCTGCCTTTTTAACTAGGAGGCATGGGAGGCCCAGTTTGATGAACAAGGCTCAGCAATGCCATTATCCAGCATGTACTGTACTTCAGCCTCCAACTGTCTCCTCTTCTCTTCTGACACACGATAAAAGCGCTCCAACATCTATGTAGTGCTCAATTAAGTGTGTTTGGGTTGGGGTATCAGAAAACAGTGATAAATAGCCGTTAATTAGTTTAGTCAACTCCTCACATTTAACCACATATAAGTGCCTGACAAGGATATCCAGATCTTGTAATGTCTCTGAATTTTCCTGAGTCTAGCAAGTCCGATACCAAGTAAAAATGTGGTAGATTCCGAGACAAGACCCTAAAGATATTGCCTCAAGACTAAGACTACGAGTACTACAACACTGGTGGACACTCTCAGGTACGGACAGACAGATGGACACTCAGACAATGTTAAAGTTAAGTAATGACTAACTGTGGCGCCATCTGGTGGTGGAATAAAGAATGACAGTGTGATAGACAGCAGTGTGTGTGTGATGTGCAGCTGGTTGTAATGAATGAGCATGTTGTTGTGTTTGTGTGAAGGTGTTTCTCTGCTATGGATCAGAGTGAGGACAGAGAGGAGGGAGTCCCTCCCTCTAAAAGCTCTCTGTGTGGGGAACATGACAGCCAGACCAAAGCTCAGAGGTGAGATGAGGATCTCTAACTGTCCATCACTGTTCTCCACTCACATCACTCCACCATCATTATTCACACTCAAAGCTCTGTGTGTGTTGTGTTGAAGGACAGAGAAGCAGCACAGACCAGACTCTGCTGGACCTGGACCTGAACCTGGACTTGAACTTGGACCTGAACCTGACGGGTCTATGGATGCTGATCAGAGGTCAGAATATGGAATATTTTGTCTGTTTCTCTCCATTTCTCCTGAGAAGAGGTGTGATGTCTTTGTCATAATCACTTCATTGATTCTTCACTATTGACTTTTTTTAATTAATTAATGTCACATTTGCAGATCTCAGTACAAATATCAAACCCAGAGTTAAAACAGTTGGATTCTGGTTTGAGAGACCGTAAGAACATTTAAACTTAGCACAGTTCTTCATCATGTGACACATTCACAGCTCTCAGCATCCATCATCTAAACCTTTGTATGTTCTCAGGAGCAGCAGCATATTCCAGCTCAAACCTCAACACATTTAAACACAATATGTCACACAAATCAAATCTGAAGAAAACAGCACCCTGCTCTCATGTTATCAAAATGAAAAATGGAATATAAAATATAATTTCATAACATTTAAAGGAATAAAGTGATGTTTTCTGAAACCTGATATTTTAAATAGTAGCTCAGTTTAATATCAGAGACATCCTAGATACTGCTTTACTGGACTCTGCTGGTCTCAGCATGTAACTGGAAACAGAAAGTTACATAAGGATAGACAGGTGGACACTCTCAGGTCACATTTAACAGTAAATGTAGTTTTAGTCATAATTGAGTCATGTACATTGTTTTAGTTTTAGTGGACTAAATATCATTAGATTATAGATTATAGTCTATATAATATAAAAAGGTTAATTTATCAGACACATTTTTCATAATATTTCCTCCATTAACTGTTATTATGGATGGATATTATATGTTGTTATGGATCAAATGAACATAAGGAAGAGTTTGTCTGTCACATTTTAAACATATTTATATTTGACATAATGTGTCATCATTTCCATGTGAGCGTCTGGTTTGATATGAGTTTACTTAGTTTATTGAGTTACATCATATCAATTATTCCTCAAACATTCAACCTAATAAAACAAATCACTATTTAATAACACGCTGGTCATATTCAGAGTTATTAAATAATTAATTCACATTCAGAATATCAATAAATAGCCTTCAGATACAAATAATGAATAAATAACATTCCGCCAGTAGTAATGTTTCATATGTTTCTGAGCAGCACACAGTAGATACACAGCAGGGATGTTTGTTAAATAGATATAATTTAATATAACATAATATAATATAATATAATATAATATAATATAATATAATATAAATGTTCATGATCTCCTGATTTCCCTGAACTCATCAGAGTCCATCTGTTATTTTATTATTGATGTATTTACTGTTTATTATAAAGAAGTTCACTTGTATCATGAACTTTATTTAGAACTTTCTAACTTGTGGTTGTTTCTTCTTATTGTTTCTTTCAACTATTATTATTATTATTATTATTATTATTATTATTATTATTATTATTATTATTATTATATATTCAAACCAAATGAATGAACACATGGAATAATTACAGTCAAATGTTTTTCTGTCTTATAGCTGCATTTATTCTCTGATCACTTCAAAAATGCTCCTTTTGTCTCCTTTTGATATTGAAGTGATGACTGGCTCTATCCTCAGGACAACATGCAGAGATCAATATTTAATCTAGTGATTTATCATGTAGGAGGACATATTTGTTCATCACATCTTCTTCTTCAGGTCTTTTCCTCTCAGACTTCAGTGAAAGAATCCAGCAGACAGTTGAGACAGATGAGTTTCAGCCTGTTTCTGTGTCACTCTGACAAACTGAGGAACACTGCTTGATGTTGAACAGCAGTTAGGACTCATGTTGGATAGAAAGTCATTCTGACTGTGCTTCTTCCTCCAGGGTGGACCATGGTGGAGAGCACAGGTTAAAACCTGGTGTGAAGAAGTGTAAGTGTGGATTGAATTTGATTCATGACAACGAAACAGCACACAGTCAGTTTCTGTTTAAATACAAAGTTGGTCTTTGTGGTATTTATTCATTAAAACATTACTGACAAAATGTGTCATCATGAAACTTTATAGAAATGAACAACAGATCAGAAGTTAAACAGAGAATAAATCCATCAGGTGTGTCAAATGATAAACTGCTGCTGTGTTGTTTCTTCTTCTCTTCATCAGATTTCTGTGAACTCACACTGGACACAAACACAGTACACAGAAAACTCAAACTGTCTGACAACAACAGGAAGGTGACACATGTGAGAGAGTATCAGTCATATCCTGAGCATCCAGACAGATTTGACTACTACCGTCAGCTGCTGTGTAGTAATGTTCTGACTGGTCGCTGTTACTGGGAGGTCGAGTGGAGAGGAAGAGTTAGTATATCAGTGAGTTACAGAAGAATCAGCAGGAAAGGAATCAGTGATGACTGTGAGTTTGGATTTAACGATCAGTCCTGGAGACTGTGGTGCTCTGAAGATGGTCGTTATTCTGTCCATCACAATAAGAGAGAAACATCCATCTCCTCCTCCTCCTCCTCCTCCACCTGCTCTGTCTCTAACAGAGTAGCAGTGTATGTGGACTGTCCTGCTGGCACTCTGTCCTTCTACAGAGTCTCCTCTGACACACTGATCCACCTCCACACCTTCAACACCACATTCACTGAACCTCTGTATGCTGGGTTTACAGTCTGGCTTCGTTCCTCAGTGTCTGTGTGTCCTCTGTCTGAGTGAGAGTCTCTTCCTGTGTGTGAAGATGTAAATAAATAACTTTGAGAAGTTTGAGTAACATTATTTTCATTGCTGGTTAAAATTCAAGCAGAAGCAAACACAATGAGCTTCTGTAACATTGATCTGATTATTAAAATAAAAAGCAGTTTGAACTTGAAGCTTTTGGTTTTCTGTTTGTTTTTGACACCAGCAGGACTCCGTACATCTCAGCTCTGTTTTTACTTTATTGAACAACAGCAGAATATACAAACATACAGGTAAACATTAATATCAGTTAAATATGTAATAATATGAGGAAATGAACAACATGAGAGCAAATATTAAAGTAATTACATTAAAATAAATAGATAAATAAAATAAATGAGGTAAATGGAAATAAATAATCAGCATTCAGATATATTTAGTCAGTATAGCCGATAATATATTGAAATGTATTCATTTGGATAAACTCCTTGAGATGCATCATCTCGTTTTCGAGGGGGTCCAGACATATAAACAGACATTGATTCAACATACAAGCAAATAAATAAATAAAGAAGAGACAGAAGAGACCACACAGACCACAGTAACATCATGACGACATCAGAACAAAACAACCATTAAAAAATAAAAAAATGCCACAATGAAAAAAACTGAAACTGAGACAACCAATAATGAAAACAATCACTTCACCAAATCAGAAAGTTCATGCAGCTTCAATGAAAACCAGAGCAGAAGACAGAGCACGCTTAAAGATAACAAATGAAGGATCTGATATTAGCCGGTAGGTTATTCCAATCTGCTGAAAGATTTATTAACATTGGGAACAGAAAGTGCTGCTGTAGATAAGGTGGATAATTAAGGTCAATACATTTGTATATAAGCTGCAACCAGTGCATATGTCTTCTCTCATTCAATGAACTGGGCGTAACGTCCATGCTGTCTTGCTGCCGCTGAGTTCAGTCTGAATTTATCTACAAAACCAACAAAAATACTAAATGTACATTTTAACAAACCTGATGCTGCTTTTAAAATTTTGGAAATGTAGTTGGTTACAATTACAAGTTACCCTCAAACTAACTAATTACATTTGATTACATTTTGATTACTTTTCTTAATTTTGAATGATTGCTCTCGACTGTTCACCATTTTCACATTTTAAGACCTGATAGATACCTTTTAGCACTACTGGAGTTTCGTTCCGGGTGGGGGTGGGGGGGGTGTTACACTTGGTGTTGGTCCAAGTGTATATAAGTTGCAACCAGTGCATTTGTCTTCTCACATTCAATGATGGCCAGTTGAGTCTATTGTACATCGTGCAGTGATGGTGTGATCAGGGCAACCAAGGACAAACCTACAGAGTCTATTGTCGGCTGTGTTAAGTGCAGCAAGGTCAGATTTATGAGCAGGGTCACATCACATGGTCTATCACATGCCAAATTTTGATGAAAAGAAAGTGGCTACCAGATACAAGATGCCATACTGTACAGGAATGACACACGTCTTTTGGCACAAGTGCAACATCCACTTGTCCTTTGTGCAAAACCAAAACTGCTTCAAGGCTGCTCATCAATAATGAGAATACATGAAAACATCCACAAGCTGATGTCTTCTCCAGTTCCATTCCAAGTAAACGTGCTATCAGTTCATTAGGAGAGGGGTAACATACAGTACTTAAACAATATTTCTAGCAGAGAATTTACCTTTGAACAAACTCCAGTGTCCTTGCAGCTTCTTCTTTGCAAGTTGAACATAAAGTAGGTGGCGAAACTGCAGCGAGCCCTGTGATGAAGGTTTTTGTGATGACCTCACTGCTGTTCTCTACCCACGCTGTGATACACCTATCAAGTTCATGAGCATGTTCAGAACTGTACAGAGACTCAAAACCATGCAAACATCCAGTTCCAGATGTTTAGGTCATGCCTGATTGATTTTACTATGTGAAAAAACTCTGCCTTATTTTTCTTGATGTTTTATGACATTTTACACCCATCTCGTCTTGGTGTCCACTGGAATGAAACATGACTTAGCAAAAATGTGTTTTTCCACTTTGTTTTTATGTTGGAGTTTTGCCCACAACAACACACTAAACAATATCAGGTCACAAACTGGCACAGAAGTTGAGCAACCTTGGCCAGGGCCGTTCACTGTGCTCTTGGATTCTGGACTTCCAAAGCAACAGACCAAAATGAAGGATGCATTCTCTTTAACGTGTACAAATGTGACAGCAGTGATGAGAAATTAAAGAATTAGGTTTTAATTTATAATTAAAAATATACCAGGGACTAATTCACATCTCTCCCCCCTTTTTTCTTCAGTGGGGAGGAGAGAAAACAAAAGACAAACCCCCAAAATTAGTCCCCACCCTCACGAACAAAAGCATCTGTTTCAAGCTTGCTTTCTCTCTTGTTACTCTTATTTTCTCATCCTCTTATTCTCTTGTTATTTCGCCTGGCCAGTCGATCCACAGTTATTAAAACAATAGCTAATTAAACCAGCATCCGCTCATCTAAATCCCAGCCTGCATCCTGAGCACCACAGCCTTGAAGAGACGACCCCTGTGCCTCGGTGGTTGAAAGACCAGCCGGCCCAGGAACCTGCACCATCAGAACCGACTAGGTCCAGCAGAGTTCGCCGAGAATCGCATCTTGTCTGACTTCGCTCCATCCTGACCCGCTTCCAGCTGACTGGTCTCCATCTGAAAAAGTAGGCTAAAACCATCTTTCATTGTGATCAGGCTGGTGATAAATATAAGAACTTATTGCTAACTAAGGTCCAAATTACACATTTCCATTTTTATTCCTAATAGGATAATACAATAATCTAAACACAATTAAGACATTTAGATTCTTGGTTCCCTGACGCCTAGAATTCATGAACTTCAAGATATTTGACTGATTCAGTCCAAGTCTATTAAATTTGAATTACGGTAATTATTGTATCTAATTAATTTCCAGAAATGTTCCGGTGGTGCCCCTGATCACAAGTTTAATATAGATTATAGATACTAATATCCTTAATTCACAACAAGTCACAGCCTCCAAAGCCTCAGAGCAGATGAAACAAACTGGTTGTGCACTTGACCTTATGTATGTTTTATAATATGAAACATAGAAGAAACAGAAAAGTTCAGAATAAACTGCATGTGTACGTGACAGATTGAACTCTTGTGGTAGCTGAAGGAACAAGAAGAAAACCTTTTTTTAAGTGGAGGGGAAGAAATAAAGATGATGATGGTTAATCCAGTGTAGAAATGTGTTGAAATGATCAATTCTGCCTTCAAAGAACATGATGGCCTCTTGACCTTATGTATGTTTTATAGGCTGTAAGCACATTGTTCTGGTTTGAGTCCGATGTCTCACTAAGTTCATGCAGTTTGTCTGGTGGAGATGAAATGAGTCTCATCTGTTAGGAAAGAAGAAACAGAAAAGTTCAGAATAAACATGATGACCACAATTTTATATTTAACGGTAAGAGCGAAAACTGAATGCAAAAATAGAAAGGGGTGAAAGACATGACTCTGTTTGTGGAGGTGAAACATGTCTGCAGACAGTGATACATGACTTTACATGAATGTGTATGTGACAGGCTGAACTCTTGTGGTAGCTGCTGTTTGTGGAGACTGAAAGTATGAAATGTTTGTGTGAGCTGTTTCCAGACTGCAGGACAGAAAAGAGTCTTAACTGGCTCCAGTAGTCTGCAACCTGCTTCCATTTTGAGCTCCGTAATGTTTTTATGAAAATGATTTAAATATGAAATCTCCATTGTTTGATAATGACTTCCTGTCCTGATCCACAGTTCTGATCTCAGCAGTGTAACTCATCTAGACTAGAGCAGCAGGCTGTTTGTGACTTCATCAGCAGGTCAGGTGGTTCAGAGATGCTCAGAGTTGATCAGAGTACAGCCAGCCAGTGTGTCTCAGTTCAGGAGTCACAGCCTCCAAAAACTGTGAGGTGTTCACGTTTTTTTGTCCCTTTGTCCTCCAGCTGCTGATTAACACTCCGTTAAACACATGATAGAAATAACAGGCTGACTACTCTGATAGTAAAAACATCATCCTTCATTATTTAGAGTAAAATAACTCTGCATTCAAAATAAAATAAAGTGGATGGATCATATTGGGCTCTTAGATGGTTCCTGCTTTCTGTTCCACAGATTTGTTCTTTATCTGCAGTGATGCCTCATAATCTCCACAGTCTCAGAGCAGATGACACAAACAGAAAAGTTCAGAATACATCTGATGATTTTAATAAGTGTTTGTTAGAAGGAGGACCTGAATGTGAGAACAGGAAGCTGAACAGAGACACATCTTGTGGTAGCTGCTGTGTTGGATGGAAACTCAAAGTATAAAATGTTTGTGTGAGCTTTCTAGAAACTTTCTACTTTGAGATGACAGTGAAAACAAACGTAAACGTTTAACTGAAGAAACAAGAAGAAAAACTTTTTTTAAGTGGAGGGGAAGAAAAAAATATGATGATGATGAATCCAGTGTAGAAATGTGTTGAAATGATCAATTCTGCCTTCAAAGAACATGATGACCTCTTGACCTTATGTATGTTTTACAGGCTGTAAGCACATTGTTCTGGTTTGAATCCAATGTCTCACTAAGTTCATGCAGTTTGTCTGGTGGAGATGAAATGAGTCTCATCTGTTAGGAAAGAAGAAACAGAAAAGTTCAGAATAAACATGATGACCACAATTTTATATTTAACGGTAAGAGCGAAAACTGAATGCAAAAATAGAAAGGGGTGAAAGACATGACTCTGTATGTGGAGGTGAAACATGTCTGTTTGAAAGTGATACATGACTTTACATGAATGTGTATGTGACAGGCTGAACTCTTGTGGTAGCTGCTGTTTGTGGAGACTGAAAGTATGAAATGTTTGTGTGAGCTGTTTCCAGACTGCAGGACAGAAAAGAGTCTTAACTGGCTCCAGAAGTCTGCAACCTGCTTCCATTTTAAGCTCCGTAATGTTTTTATGAAAATGATTTAAATATGAAATCTCCATTGTTTGATAATGACTTCCTGTCCTGATCCACAGTTCTGATCTCAGCAGTGTAACTCATCTAGACTAGAGCAGCAGGCTGTTTGTGACTTCATCAGCAGGTCAGGTGGTTCAGAGATGCTCAGAGTTGATCAGAGTACAGCCAGCCAGTGTGTCTCAGTTCAGGAGTCACAGCCTCCAAAAACTGTGAGGTGTTCACGTTTTTTTGTCCCTTTGTCCTCCAGCTGCTGATTAACACTCTGTTAAACACATGATAGAAATAACAGGCTGACTTCTCTGATAGTAAATACATCATCCTTCATTATTTAGAGTAAAATAAGTCTGCATTCAAAATAAAATAAAGTACATGGATCATATTGGGCTCTTAGATGGTTCCTGCTTTCTGAGTCAAACTGTTTGTGCACTCTTGATCTTATGTATGTTTTCTATGTTGTAAGCACATTGTTCTGGTTCAAGTCAGATGTCTCACTAAGTTCAGAATAAACATGATGATTTTAAGAAGTGTTTGTTAGAAGGAGGAATTGAATGTGAGAACAGGAAGCTGTACAAGAAGACATGACACCATATATGGAGTCCTTCTTTAGCATGTTACAGGAAACGTGTCTGCAGGCAGTAATATGTGACTTTACATGAATGTGTACATGACAGGCTGAACTCTTGTGGTAGCTGCTGTTTGTGGAGACTGAAAGTATGAAATGTTTGTGTGAGCTGTTTCCAGACTGCAGGACAGAAAAGAGTCTAAACTGGCTCCACAGGGACCAAAGGAGGTCCAAGTTGTTGGTGCTTTGGTCTGGCTTTTTGGTCTTCTCCCCACCGACCAAAAACATGCAGGTTAGATTAATTGGAGACTCTAAATTGCACATAGGTGTAAATGTGTGCATGAATGATTGTTGGTTTACTCTTTGTGAGCTGCATTCAAACATCAACAAAGACAATACGTGATATTTCTATGATCCACATTATATTCATTCACATGAACAAAGGGAGTCAGTTTTAGTAGTAACAGTAGTTTTAGTAGTGACAGTAGTTTTAGTAGTAGTGACAGTAGTTTTAGTAGTAGTAACAGTAGTTTTAGTAGTGACAGTAGTTTTAGTAGTAACAGTAGTTTTAGTAGTAGTAACAGTAGTTTTAGTAGTAGTAACAGTAGTTTTAGTAGTAGTGACAGTAGTTTTAGTAGTAACAGTAGTTTTAGTAGTGACAGTAGTTTTAGTAGTGACAGTAGTTTTAGTAGTAGTAACAGTAGTTTTAGTAGTAACACTAGTTTTAGTAGTAACAGTAGTTTTAGTAGTAGTGACAGTAGTTTTAGTAGTAACAGTAGTTTTAGTAGTAGTGACAGTAGTTTTAGTAGTGACAGTAGTTTTAGTAGTAGTGACAGTAGTTTTAGTAGTAACAGTAGTTTTAGTAGTAACAGTAGTTTTAGTAGTAACAGTAGTTTTAGTAGTAGTGACAGTAGTTTTAGTAGTAACAGTAGTTTTAGTAGTGACAGTAGTTTTAGTAGTAGTGACAGTAGTTTTAGTAGTAGTGACAGTAGTTTTAGTAGTAATAACAGTAGTTTTAGTAGTGACAGTAGTTTTAGTAGTGACAGTAGTTTTAGTAGTAACAGTAGTTTTAGTAGTAGTGACAGTAGTTTTAGTAGTAGTAACAGTAGTTTTAGTAGTAGTGACAGTAGTTTTAGTAGTAGTAACAGTAGTTTTAGTAGTGACAGTAGTTTTAGTAGTAGTGACAGTAGTTTTAGTAGTGACAGAAGTTTTAGTAGTGACAGTAGTTTTAGTAGTAACAGTAGTTTTAGTAGTAGTGACAGTAGTTTTAGTAGTAACAGTAGTTTTATTAGTAGTAACAGTAGTTTTAGTAGTAGTAACAGTAGTTTTAGTAGTGACAGTAGTTTTAGTAGTAGTAACAGTAGTTTTAGTAGTAGTGACAGTAGTTTTAGTAGTGACAGTAGTTTCAGTAGTAGTGACAGTAGTTTTAGTAGTAACAGTAGTTTTAGTAGTAGTGACAGTAGTTTTAGTAGTAACAGTAGTTTTAGTAGTAGTGACAGTAGTTTTAGTAGTGACAGTAGTTTTAGTAGTAGTGACAGTAGTTTTAGTAGTAACAGTAGTTTTAGTAGTAGTAACAGTAGTTTTAGTAGTGACAGTAGTTTTAGTAGTAGTGACAGTAGTTTTAGTAGTAACAGTAGTTTTAGTAGTAACAGTAGTTTTAGTAGTAACAGTAGTTTTAGTAGTAGTGACAGTAGTTTTAGTAGTAACAGTAGTTTTAGTAGTAACAGTAGTTTTAGTAGTGACAGTAGTTTTAGTAGTAGTGACAGTAGTTTTAGTAGTAGTGACAGTAGTTTTAGTAGTAATAACAGTAGTTTTAGTAGTGACAGTAGTTTTAGTAGTGACAGTAGTTTTAGTAGTAACAGTAGTTTTAGTAGTAGTGACAGTAGTTTTAGTAGTAGTAACAGTAGTTTTAGTAGTAGTGACAGTAGTTTTAGTAGTAGTAACAGTAGTTTTAGTAGTGACAGTAGTTTTAGTAGTAGTGACAGTAGTTTTAGTAGTAGTGACAGTAGTTTTAGTAGTAGTGACAGTAGTTTTAGTAGTAACAGTAGTTTTAGTAGTAGTAACAGTAGTTTTAGTAGTGACAGTAATTTTAGTAGTAGTGACAGTAGTTTTAGTAGTAACAGTAGTTTTAGTAGTAGTAACAGTAGTTTTAGTAGTGACAGTAGTTTTAGTAGTAGTGACAGTAGTTTTAGTAGTGACAGTAGTTTTAGTAGTGACAGTAGTTTTAGTAGTAGTGACAGTAGTTTTAGTAGTAGTAACAGTAGTTTTAGTAGTAGTGACAGTAGTTTTAGTAGTAGTAACAGTAGTTTTAGTAGTGACAGTAATTTTAGTAGTAGTGACAGTAGTTTTAGTAGTAACAGTAGTTTTAGTAGTAGTAACAGTAGTTTTAGTAGTGACAGTAGTTTTAGTAGTAGTAACAGTAGTTTTAGTAGTAGTGACAGTAGTTTTAGTAGTAGTGACAGTAGTTTTAGTAGTGACAGTAGTTTTAGTAGTGACAGTAGTTTTAGTAGTAACAGTAGTTTTAGTAGTAGTAACAGTAGTTTTAGTAGTAACAGTAGTTTTAGTAGTAACAGTAGTTTTAGTAATAACAGTAGTTTTAGTAGTGACAGTAGTTTTAGTAGTAGCAGTAGTTTTAGTAGTGACAGTAGTTTTAGTAGTAGTAACAGTAGTTTTAGTAGTGACAGTAGTTTTAGTAGTAGTGACAATAGTTTTAGTAGTAACAGTAGTTTTAGTAGTAGTAACAGTAGTTTTAGTAGTAGTGACAGTAGTTTTAGTAGTAATAACAGTAGTTTTAGTAGTAGTGACAGTAGTTTTAGTAGTAACAGTAGTTTTAGTAGTAGTGACAGTAGTTTTAGTAGTAACAGTAGTTTTAGTAGTAGTGACAGTAGTTTTAGTAGTAACAGTAGTTTTAGTAGTAGTGACAGTAGTTTTAGTAGTAGTGACAGTAGTTTTAGTAGTAGTGACAGTAGTTTTAGTAGTAGTGACAGTAGTTTTAGTAGTGACAGTAGTTTTAGTAGTAGTGACAGTAGTTTTAGTAGTAGTAACAGTAACTTTAGTAGTAGTAACAGTAGTTTTAGTAGTAGTGACAGTAGTTTTAGTAGTAGTGACAGTAGTTTTAGTAGTAGTGACAGTAGTTTTAGTAGTAACAGTAGTTTTAGTAGTAGTGACAGTAGTTTTAGTAGTGACAGTAGTTTTAGTAGTAACAGTAGTTTTAGTAGTAGTGACAGTAGTTTTAGTAGTGACAGTAGTTTTAGTAGTAACAGTAGTTTTAGTAGTAGTAACAGTAGTTTTAGTAGTAACAGTAGTTTTAGTAGTAGTGACAGTAGTTTTAGTAGTGACAGTAGTTTTAGTAGTAGTAACAGTAGTGACAGTAGTTTTAGTAGTGACAGTAGTTTTAGTAGTACAATTTTCTTTTTGTGATTACCAAACTGTGAATGTGTATATTATGTGATTACCAAACTGATTGTGTATATTATGTGATTACCAAAAGCTTTCTGTTTCCAAAGAGGGAGAATTGTGAAAGACTACGTGACAATTTCTTGATAAATACGAACCAGGATAGCACAGTGGCAGTGGATTCAACAAAGAAACAATGATGCGTCTGACTGATCAAGGCAAGTTTAACCTTCTTCTTAAATTAATTTACAGTTTTAATACAATCTGATGCTTTTTGTGTTATATGTTGAAGTGTTAGACATTTAAGATGATGAATATGTACTTGGTTAGATATCCAGCTTCTTACGTGGATTTAGACTTGAATTTTGGTGAAAAGCCATGTGGTCCATGTTTCTCTGCGTATGTTTACAGGCCTGATGTTGGGGAGCCTGCTCCTTGTCTCCCTGTGTGTTGGGGCAGCAGCCATGTTTGACAGCAAACAGCTGGACGACCACTGGGACCTGTGGAAGAAAACCAACGAGAAGACATACCAGGATGAGGTATATGATAAAAAATGCCACTTGCTAAATTGTCAATTTTAATGTTTGTAATGTTTCCCCCAAAACAATCTCACTGCTTACTTTTTACTTACACAGTATTTGACCCTGTGCACTCATTCTGTATGCGTTTGTGTGTGTGTGTGTGTGTTGAGGTGGAGAATACACACCGCAGGGGATTGTGGGAGAAGAATCTGATGCTCATCACCATGCACAACCTGGAGGCCTCCATGGGGCTTCACTCCTATGAACTGGGCATGAACTTCATGGGAGACATGGTGAGAATCATTAATGTTATTAATGATGCTGAAAGGTCAGATAGATACAGGCAGAAAACATTATGACTAGTTTCAGCTCAAAAGCTTAACATCTTATGATGCGATATGATTCATTTGTGGATTATAGACATCCAAGTGATCACATGTTAAAGTGAAAACACAAATTTCCAACATGTTAAAAGACAGAAAAACCCTCAAAATTCAGCATAAAAATAAACAAATATATAATTATTTTTTATCATAAACTATGGTTACGTTTATAGATGTTTATAGAGAGCTCAAGTTAAATGAGAACTTGCAGATTATTTTAATGTCTTTTAAATAATAGTATCAACAAAACAGCAAAGAATTCATTAGGAGAATGAATCCTTTGTTAACAACTTCCTTGTAGACAGAAGAGGAGATCCATCAGTTCACTGGCGAGCTCGCTCCTCCCACTGACCTCAAGAGGGCGCCACTTACTTTTCCAAATGCCAATGTATCAGACACCTTTGACTGGAGAAAGCATGGCTGTGTGACCCGTGTCAAGAATCAGGTACCCCCCCCCACACACACACACACACAGGCACACACACAATTCATCCTGTTCCACTTTTCTCGACTCAGTTTGTCCATAGAAGAAGTCCTCACCAACACCACATCCACCTAAAGAGTTATTGGAGCCCTTTAACCTTTCTATACAAACTTATCTTGAGTTTCTAAACGTGGGAATGTATAAAGTGATGCATAAAGCATTTACAATATCTTCAGCTAAATGCAGCAGCAGATTCATACTGGGAGTGTGATGCATTGTGTCCATGATATTACAGTAACAACAGTCATTTAAATCCAGGGTTCTTGTGGTTCCTGCTGGGCCTTCGCTACTGTCGGCGCCCTGGAGGGTCAGTTAGCCAAGAAAACAGGGAAGCTGGTTGACCTCAGCCCCCAAAACCTGGTGGACTGTTCATGGAAATACGGCAACCACGGCTGCAACGGTGGCCACCATACGAGAGCCTTCAATTACATCAAGGACAACGGTATCGAGTCTGAGGCTTCTTACCCATACAAAGGAAAAGTAAGTAATTGGTTCAATGTTGCTGGTCAACAATGTATCAATCAGTTTAACCCATGAAGCTTGATTTTAGGACAAGTGAGGAACTATGTGAAACTAATTGGATCACTTTGAGCGTTGTTACTGGACAACAAATATCTATGGATCTGTAACTGACAAATGCATTTTGGTACTTGATGCTTCCATGGTGTTTATGACCTCTTCAGCAGAGGTCTGTCATCGGACTGAAAGAAATTAAAACCCTTGTTGCAATGAAGGCGGGTTTCCCTTGGTTGTAAACTCATAACAACATCTTAACCTTTAAAAAGGGCAAAAATGTTCTTTAGACACATTTTTATCAAAAAAGGCAACTATTAGAGCACCATAGAGTGAAATGATCCTCCTTTTACAGTGTTTTACTTCTCTAACTATATAATTGAGTTTGCACTGGATTCCTACTTGTTCCTGCTAAAAATGAGCATTACGTTTTAGCAGAACTCTCACTCTTTGCCTCAGTTTTCTTTTTTATTTCATCACACTGACCAATTATTTAAGTTCAAAAAATGTTCCAGAAGTTAAAAAAATAAATAAATAATTAGACTACATCTACAGTTACTCTTGCTCTCTAAAGGTTTTGGGATTCGGGAGTCTGATAGAACAGCAAGCCTCCAAATCAGAAATTAAACAGGGGTCCTGTTGAGGGGTTTAAACATCTTCCTTTAATAGCATCCATTTTAAATTCTCTACTATAAAAACAGTTTGTTTTATTTCAGGATGGACACTGCCTCCACAACTGCAACAACAATGTTGCAACATTGATTGGTTACACCTGCCTGCCTCGAGGGGACGAGTATAAGATGAAACTGGCAGTCTTCACCATCGGACCCATTGCAGTTTCGATTGACTCAAATTCAGACAAATTTAGGTTCTACAAGGGTGGTATGTTCACACATCATCATCAGCTGCACAGGCTCTCATCTTTATTTACATCAAGCTGAGGAGTAACAGATCTACATGTTATTATTTTGTTTTTAGAGGAGTGGGAGCTAAAAGTCACAGAAAGAGTTTAACTTTTTAACTAACAGGTTACAATTACATATTATAATCTTTTCTGCAGAGGAAAAAAATGACATTACATCTTAATAATATTTACCTACACTATATGAAATGCTCAAATTGTTAAAACTCTCATGAGAAGGACCGGTGTAATTGTTAAGGTTACAGCTGGATAGGGATTTATTGGCTACAGTATATTGATCCCAGTAATAATATCAATACAAGTTTAGATAAAACATCAGAATATAGCTAAATTCATACAAAATTGAGTAAAAATTCAGTAAATCTCAGCATAAACATGTCTTTACATGTTTAACTGCAATACTCTTGACCGCTGCTTTTATTTTATTTTTCTATTTATTTTATTCATATGCAATACCCTCCATGTTATGCTATTATATACTATATATATTATATTATATATCTGTTTTTAAGGCAAAAATGGAGTGGCACCTGTAATCTCATTAATATAGTATTTATATATGATATGGCTAAATGTAATATAAGGATAAAGCTTTCTATTCTACTCTCTTCTAAAAAGAAAAAATACATAAATGTGATGACGATGTCATTTCAGGAGTGTACGATAACCCGATGTGCACACATAAGACGAACCATGCGGTCGTAGTTGTGGGCTACGGCACGGAGAACGGAAAAGACTACTGGCTGGTGAAGAACAGGTAGAAATATACACAGTACACACGATATAAGAAAGAGAAAATGAAACACTGAGGTCAGGACAAGAGTTATTTTTGTTCAGATTTTGAGTGTTTTGCTGACATGAACGCCGTGGTGACATTGATTCTAAATTCTTCGACTAATTGTATTTAAAGCAATGAATAACACAGACTGCAAAGTTGGGCTAAGCCACAAAATGATTTCTGCATAGAAGAGAAGAAGGAATTTCATTTCACATCAATTATTACATTAAAAACATAACAAGTTCCCAGAATCCCCACAGTGTGTTTGGATTGAGAGGTTAAGTGATGATCTCTTCTCAGTATATAAGTGATTTTCATATATAGGGGAGATTGTTTTGTAGTAGACTGGTTTAAATGAAGTTTAATGGTGACACACATTAAACAAATTTCTCTCATGTTCTACTAGAGAACACCATTGTGCAGTATGTCCTTTTTCTAGATGATTTTGTCTTGAATTTAATTTTTAATCCAACTGTCAAGACATTGGAAAAGCTTTTGGATTACAGCATTAGATAAAGACAGACGTATATTATTTTATTTAAAATCCTAATCTGAAAAGCAAACTAGTAACTATAAGTGGCAAGTAAAAGCAGTGGAGTATCTTTGGTGCAGATGTGTAAACGGGCCCTTTTATTTAGAGGTTAAGTGATGACAACGTAACACACCTGAATCATCCGTCTCTTCACAATAGATCATTGATTCAGTTGCTCCATATTTCATATATACATTTCTCTCATGTTCTGCTATAGAACATCGTTATGCATTATGACCCTTTTCTTGATGACTTTGCTGTGTTTATTGATGTAAACTTTGATTTTTCCCTTTACTCATATTCTTTTCCTGCTTTTCATCCAGCTGGGGAACTGGTTATGGAGAAGTGGGCTACGTCAAAATGTCACGCAACAAGAACAACCAGTGTGGCATCGCCCTGTACCCCTGCTACCCCATCATGTAGCTGCAGAGGAAACCAAACTGAGTCTATACAAACTTAAGTTTCCTTCCTACTTTTTTGCATTTTCTTTCTTCTTCATGTGATCACTGATACGCTTTATCCTAGCTTGTATTTCTGAATCTATAATAAAGATTTTATGAAGCATCATCCTCCTTGTTGAGTCTCAGTCACAGTGATACACGACAGGTTTGCATCGATATATCAGCTACGCGATTAGGCCAATGTTGGCATTTCAGTAAATATCAGATCTGTGTTCTGTGCCGTTTATGCAGTGGAGGCAAAGATCTTACTGATTTTACTGAAGCAGCTTCAGACTTGTCTGTTGGCAGCTTCAACTGCTATAAAAACTGCCTGAAACAATCCATTGACTCTTTGGAAAATTGGTTTGCTGGTCGATTCAGCCTTTACATGTTACAACAGAATGAACGCCAAAATCAATACCTGTGTCTCTGGTAAATATCTCTATCCTGTGCACATGCTGACATGAAAGCGTCTTTAAATTACCTGCCTGTATGAAAGTAACATTGTCTTATGTAACCAAAAAACTCTATGTAAAGTTTTACAAACTATTTTATCCTGAACAGAATAAAACTAGAAAACATTGAGTCATTCAGATCGCTTAAACATAATGTGGACAAACATTGTTTCAACCAACAAAATGTAGTTTTTCATTTGTCACCACATTTTGTTAGGTTAGTGTACTGCCCGAGCTACACTACAAGGTGACCTGCACCGTCACCAAGCCAATCTAACCCTTCGTTCCAGAGTCAACAATGGAGAACCCTTGTATAGAATTGTCTATTTTTCCCTAGCACAGAGCCTAGAACCTGGCTACCCTGAATTCATCAGCAGGTTGAATTTCAGTGAGTGTAGGAAAGAGATGGACTCACTGCTCACAGGTGTGATGCACATAGCACATCAAATTGTTATGCTAGATCCAAATTCCAGACAGCTTGGTATATTTAAGAAGACTAAACCAGTTGGCTACCTTTTCCCTGTTTTCCAGGTTGGTGCCTCATTATTATCAATCAATCAATCAATCTTTATTTGTATAACGCCAAATCACAACAGCGTTATCTCATGGCACTTCACAGAGCAGGTTCTAAACCGAACTCTTCAGGTTTCATTTAAAGAGACCCAACATTCCCACATGAGCAACAGTGGCAAGAAAAAACTCCCTTTTAACAGGAAGAACCCTCAGAACCAGACTCAGAGTGGGAGAACATCTGCCTCGACCGGTTGGGGTTGAGAGGAGAGAAAGGAAGGATAGAGGAGAGAGAAGGTCCGGGACTGGAGTCTGTCATCTCCAGGCCCAGATTACCTATGAGACGAGAAAGGACAGACAACTCCGGGGAAGAAGTTTAGGTTATTGAATGCATTAATAGTACATGAATGTTAATGGATATAGATGGATGGATGGATAGAGAGAGAGAGAGGGAGGAGGAGAGAGGAGCTCAGTGCATCACGGGAGTCCCCCGGCAGTCTAAGTCTATAGCAGCATAAGCTAAGAGCTCTAAGAGCCCTAAGTATAAGCTTTATCATAAAGGAAAGTTTTAAGCCTACTCTTAAATGTAGAGAGGGTGTCTGCCCGCTGCAGTGTTCTAGTAGGTACATAAGGTACTATCAGACCATTGAGAGCTTTGAAGGTGAAGAGAAGGATTTTGAATTCTATTCTGAATTTTACGGGAAGCCAATGCAGTGAAGCCATTTGAAGCTTATTGATCTTTTTTTAATATATTGATTATATTGAACTGGGCGTAACGTCCATGCTGTCTTGCTGCGGAGTTCAGTCTGAATTTATCTATAAAACCAACAAAAATACTAAATGTACATTTTAACAAACCTGATGCTGCTTTTAAATCTAGTTTAACAGATTTATGAATTCATCATGTTACCAACTCTTATTATTGCTGAGCCTTATTCCTCCTGTTCAGACTCAGTTTATACTAATAGTCAGTATGGGGAGGAACCTGGTTACTTTATAGATGATCACATGGTTCGTTACCACCATCTAGTGGACAGATAGCAGAACTACATGTGATGTGTGATTTCTGTGACACTGACTGGTTAGACTGGTTTTCACGTCACTCTGATGTTGTTTAGACTTGGACTGTGAAGTTATGAGGATGTGACAGCGTCCTCAGATCAAATGCTCACAGATAGCAGGACTGACGAGGGAGAATGAGCAGCTTCTTCTCTCCTCATGTTTCCTCTACACATGAAGGTGGAAAGTGTCTGTAAGTTGACCTGAAGTGAGTTCAGCAGGTGAGAATCCTACCAGAGAAATCTGTAAATGTCTGATGAACACCATCACTTTGATCACATTGTGTTGTATCACTGTTTGACTGCAGCTCAAATGTTTCTTCATGCTGATTGGCTGTTTAAAATACCTGTTTGATGTTTGCTGGTATAAATATTCTCCAGATATTGTAAAGAGGTTAAACTACATTTATATTATAAAGATTTACATGTATGACTGTTAGTGATTAGCAGGTAAAACCAACAGCAGTTTGATTTTAATGTCATCATCAGTGAAAAATGCAGGGAGTGTCAGAACTGGTTGAACAGCTTTGATCAACTTGACTAAAGTTCATTTTTTAACTGTGTTCAAACTTCCATCTTACAACACTGAGACTGACTCTGTTTAACTGAAGCACATTTAACACAGTTCATGTCTCTAGATGGACCAGAGCCAGCTGTAAGGGACCTTAGAGGCTGCTCCGGGCCCCTCAGCCTTCAGGGGCCCAAACTAACAGAACATGTGAACTATGTTTGAGTTTAACTGTTAAACTTCTGCCACAATTTAGATATTTAAAGATAAATGTGAACATTTAACACACATGTCATCGTTTTCTCTTGGTGCTAACTGACATCCCAACATCCTTTTTTATTGGTTCAAGATATAACAAAGAAACAAAGTTGAATATTAAAACAGTTTTGAGGATTTGAATAAATAACAGCTTTGGAGGACACATCATTATGTTTTGGGGACCAAAACTAAAAAACTAGAAAAAATGAAGAATTATGAAGATTATGACAAAACAACACAAAACAAACAGATTTAAGATTTTGGATTTTGGGATTGTAGGAAATACATTTTGGATGTACAAATTCAAACTTTGGGAAACATAATATTGACATTGGGCTGTAAAACAATTCTCAGATGAATCTCTTTTTAGTGCTTCACCAATGTTCATATTGCCTCTGAATATTTGTAACATGTTATTGACAGTAATAAGAACTACTGTGTGTGTGTGTGTGTGTGTGTGTGTGTGTGTGTGTGTGTGTGTGTGTGTGTGTGTGTGTGTGTGTGTGTGTGTGTGTGTGTGTGTGTGTGTGATGTGCAGCTGGTTGTAATGAATGAGCATGTTGTTGTGTTTGTGTGAAGGTGTTTCTCTGCTATGGATCAGTGTGAGGACAGAGAGGAGGGAGTCCCTCCCTCTAAAAGCTCTCTATGTGGGGAACATGACAGCCAGACCAAAGCTCAGAGGTGAGATGAGGATCTCTTACTGTCCATCACTGTTCTCCACTCACATCACTCCACCATCATTATTCACACTCAAAGCTCTGTGTGTGTGTTGTGTTGAAGGACAGAGAAGCAGCACAGACCAGACTCTGATGAACTCAGCCTACCTGAACCTAAGAAGTTAAGTGATGAACATAAATCTGCTGATCAGAGGTAAGAATGTAAAATCTTTGTTTCTGTTAGTTTCCATCACACCTCAGAAAATGTTGAAGTCTTTGTCATGAAGTCATGAACCACTTCTCATTGTTTCTCTGTAGTATTAAAAACATGAAGTACAGCACCACATAATAAAATCTCAGTATGTTTTAAGGTTGATATGATCGCTCTGACTGATTGTCTGACTGCAGGTTTCTTCTTACTGATGTCACTGTGGTCCCACATTTCAGAGTTAATTTAATGAGCCCAGTGTTGTTAGTTCTGATAGAAATGAGACCAAACTCATAGCAGGAGGTCATGTTTGAGCAGACTGTGTCCTGGAAGATCAGAGATGCATCTGTGCTCTCTAAGCTAGTTAGCCAAGCTAACAATGTCAGTTTGTTGTAGCTGTGTGGATCAGTTTCTTACTGCAGGTTTATGTAGAAAAACCTGATGTGTCGTAGCTGTCGCCCAACAAAACACACAATCTTCAGGATCAACAGTTACACTTGTTTGATCTCTTCTCTGTTTCCATCAGGATCCATCAGCAGAGACCAGATTCTCCTGAACCCAGCTGTGTGTCCATGAAGAGTGACCGGTCTATGGCTAAACCAATTCACTTCAAACATGGACATCAGTCTGCTGATCAGAGGTCAGACTGTAAAACGTTTGTCTGTTATTATCCAACTCTCATAAGAAGTTTGATTGACTGAAACAGTTTTTACAAACAATGTCCTCATGAACACAAACACACACACTCCTCCTACAAACACTTTTCTCGAAACCACACACTTTATGTATATAACAGTTTTTAAACAGAGGTACAAAGTCTTTACAGAGACAAATGATCAGAGGTCAGACAGAACAGCCGAGTGTTTTACCTGGATCCACTGTGATAGAACACAACACCTTTAACACTGAGTGTCATTATTTATTCTGAGACTTCATCTTTTCTTCACAGAGTTCATCAGCAGAGCTCAGAGGTTCTCAGTGGTCAGTCTGTCCAGCAGCATCAAACACAGCTGGACTCCATATTTATGGTGTGTAAATGTAAAGCACAGCTACTACTGCTAACTACAACAGCCACAAATACTTCGCCATGTTCAAATACTAAACTACCATTCTGGTCCTAACAGTCTCCATGCTGCACTCTGTAGACCAGCAGCTTTTCAGTCTGTCACTGATCATCTGATGTTGACTTCTACCAGTTACATTTACATTTGATTCTGTTCCAGCTGCTGGAGGAGAACATCAGCAGGTTTGTGAAGAACGAGCTGAAGAAGATGCAGAAGGCTCTGAGTCCAGATTACCCAGAATGCTTACAGAGTCAGAGTGAGGATGAGGACGTGGTGGACGGTGAGGAGGAAGAGCAGAGGAGGAGCAGCAGAGAGGCATTTCTGAAGATCACACTGCACTTCCTGAGGAGAATGAAGCAGGAGGAGCTGGCTGAGCGTCTGCAGAGCAGTAAGAGGATTTTAACAGATTTAACATGATGGAGAGGAAATGGAGGCAACATGGCAGAGGTTTATATTTCTTACTCTGCTGTTAATTTAATTAATTTAAATCCAATGCCTTTATTGCCATTGCACAGCAGTACAACAAATTGTGTGTCCCCATAGCTAATACACATAAAAACAGCAACAGACAATAAATATAAAAGAACAGACAATAAGACACTATGGATAAAAAAGAGAATATAAAAATGGCACTAATAAATATAGAAGCAGTAATAAATAAGAACAGTTGTTACTTAATTGTGCATCCGAGGTGCATATGGAGGGTGTTCAGATTTCTGATAGCTTTGGGGGAAAACTATTGCAGAATGATGTAGAGCTCGTATGGATACTCTGGTGCTTCGGTCAGATGGCAAGGTGGTGAGAGGTATTTTATGGGTCAGTTATTATCTCGGTGGCCTTTCAGACACACCAGTCTGTGTAGATGTCTTCTATGTAGAGAAAAGAGACATCTATGATCTTTCCAGCTGCTCTCACTGTTTGGTTAGCAGCTGTATAGTTCCTGTACTACTGTACCAGACAGAGTTAAGATGCTCTTAATGTGCACTCCCTAAAACTTGGTGCTGCTGTCTCGTTTGACAGTGGCCCCATTGATGGTCCGGAGGGCCTGCATGACGGCCTTTTCTGCAATCAACAACCATCTGATTGATTTCATTTGTTGTTTGTTCATTCAGGAATTCCTGCTGAAAAGTGTCAACGTAAACTCAAGTCTAACCTGCAGAAGAAGTTTCAATGTGTGTTTGAGGGGATCGCTAAAGCAGGAAACCCAACCCTTCTGAATCAGATCTACACACCGCTCTACATCACAGGGGGAGGGACTGCAGAGGTCAATGATGAACATGAGGTCAGACAGATTGAAACAGCATCCAGGAAACCAGACAGACCAGAAACAACAATCGGACATGAAGACATCTTTAAAGTCCCACCTGGAAGAGATAAACCAATCAGAACAGTGATGACAAAGGGAGTGGCTGGCATTGGGAAAACAGTCTTAACACAGAAGTTCACTCTGGACTGGGCTGAAGACAAAGCCAACCAGGACATAGACTTTACATTTCCATTCACTTTCAGAGAGCTGAATGTGCTGAAAGAGAAAAAGTACAGCTTGGTGGAACTTGTTCATCACTTCTTTACTGAAACCAAAGAAGCAGGAATCTGCAGGTTTGAAGAGTTCCAGGTTGTGTTCATCTTTGACGGTCTGGATGAGTGTCGACTTCCTCTGGACTTCCACAACACTGAGATCCTGACTGATGTTACAGAGTCCACCTTAGTGGATGTACTGCTGACAAACCTCATTAGGGGAAAACTGCTTCCCTCTGCTCACCTCTGGATAACCACACGACCTGCAGCAGCCAATCAGATCCCTCCTGAGTGTGTCAGCATGGTGACAGAGGTCAGAGGGTTCACTGATCCACAGAAGGAGGAGTACTTCAGGAAGAAATTCAGAGATGAGGAGCAGGCCAGAACCATCATCTCCCACATCAAGACATCACGAAGCCTCCACATCATGTGCCACATCCCAGTCTTCTGCTGGATCACTGCTACAGTTCTGGAGGATGTGGTGAAAAGCAGAGAGGGAAGAGAGCTGCCCAAGACCCTGACTGAGATGTACATCCACTTCCTGGTGGTTCAGTCCAAATTGAAAAATGTCAAGTATGATGGAGGAGCTGAGACAGATCCACACTGGATTCCAGAGAGCAGGAAGATGATTGAGTCTCTGGGAAAACTGGCTTTTGAGCAGCTGCAGAAAGGGAACCTGATCTTCTATGAATCAGACCTGACAGAGTGTGGCATCGATATCAGAGCAGCCTCAGTGTGCTCAGGAGTGTTCACACAGATCTTTAAAGAGGAGAGAGGGCTGTACCAGGACAAGGTGTTCTGCTTCGTCCATCTGAGTGTTCAGGAGTTTCTGGCTGCTCTTCATGTCCATCTGACATTCATCAAGTCTGGAGTCAATCTGCTGGAAGAAAAACAAACAACATCCTGGTCTGAAGCCTTGAGAGCCAAATCAACACGTTTCTACCAGAGTGCTGTGGACGAGGCCTTAAAGAGTCCAAATGGACACCTGGACTTGTTCCTCCGCTTCCTCCTGGGTCTTTCACTGAAGACCAATCAGACTCTCCTACGAGGTCTGCTGACACAGACAGGAAGTAGCTCAAAGACCAATCAGAAAACAGTCGAGTACATCAAGAAGAAGATCAGTAAGAATGTGTCTGCAGAGAGAAGCATCAATCTGTTCCACTGTCTGAATGAACTGAATGATCGTTCTCTAGTGGAGGAGATCCAACAGTCCCTGAGATCAGGAAGTCTCTCCACAAATAAACTGTCTCCTGCTCAGTGGTCAGCTCTGGTCTTCATCTTACTGTCATCAGAAAAAGATCTGGACGTGTTTGACCTGAAGAAATACTCTGCTTCGGAGGAGGCTCTTCTGAGGCTGCTGCCAGTGGTCAAAGCTTCACATAAAGCTCTGTAAGTGGATGAAACACTGGATATTTGAACAATATCAAATATGTTGAATAAAACATTTTGTGTTTGTTACAAATCCTTTCTTCAGGTTGAGTGGCTGTAACCTCTCAGGGAGAAGCTGTGCAGCTCTGTCCTCAGTTCTCAGCTCCCAGTCCTCTCGTCTGAGAGATTTGGACCTGAGTAACAACAACCTGCAGGATTCAGGAGTGAAGCAGCTTTCTGCTGGACTGGAGATTACAAACTGTGAACTGGAAACTCTCAGGTCAGAATACAGCAGCTATAATCCTGTTGTATTGAACAATGACAATAAAGACTAATGTTAATTATTCTGTACATCAGCTGTAGGATTCTGGTACATATGTGATTAAAACATTGTGTCATCAACCTTTTTATATTTCCAGTCTGTCAGGATGTCTGATCACAGAGGAAGGCTCTGCTTCTCTGGCCTCAGCTCTGAGCTGCAACCCCTCTCATCTGAGAGATCTGGACCTGAGTAACAACAACCTGCAGGATTCAGGAGTGAAGCAGCTTTCTGCTGGACTGGAGAGTACAAACTGTGAACTGGAAACTCTCAGGTCAGAATAGAGCATCTATAATCCTGATGTACTGAACAATGACAATAAAGACCTATGTTAATTATTCTGCACATCTGTAGGATGCTGGTACATATGTGATTAAAAACATTGTGTTATCAACCTTTTATATGTCCAGTCTGTCAGGATGTCTGATCACAGAGGAAGGCTGTGCTTCTCTGGCCTCAGCTCTGAGCTGCAACCCTTCCCATCTGAGAGATCTGGACTTGAGTAACAACAACCTGAAGGATTCAGGAGTGAAGCAGCTTTCTGCTGGACTGGAGAGTACAAACTGTGAACTGAAAACTCTCAGGTCAGAATAGAGCAGCTATACTAGTGTTGTACTGAACAATGGCAATCAATATAAATGTTAATTATTCTGCATATCTGTAGGATTCTGGTACATATGTGATTAAAACATTGTGTTATTAACCTTTTTATATTTCCAGTCTGTCAGGATGTCTGATCACAGAGGAAGGCTGTGCTTCTCTGGCCTCAGCTCTGAGCTGCAACTCCTCCTATCTGAGAGATCTGGACCTGAGTAACAACAACCTGCGGGATTCTGGAGTGAAGCAGCTTTCTGCTGGACTGGAGAGTACAAACTGTGAACTGGAAACTCTCAGGTCAGAATAGAGCAGCTATACTAGTGTTGTACTGAACAATGACAATAAATATTAATGTTAATTATTCTGCACATCATCTGTAGGATTCTGGTACACATGTGATTAAAAACATTGTGTTATCAACCTTTTTATATTTCCAGCCTGTCAGGATGTCTGATCACAGAGAAAGGCTGTGCTTCTCTGGTCTCATCTCTGCGCCACAACCCCTCCCATCTGAAAGAGCTGGACCTGAGCTACAATCATCCAGGAGACTCAGGAGAGAAGTTACTGTCTGCTGGAAAAGAGGATCCACACTGGAGACTGGACACTCTCAGGTAGGTGAAGAGGACTTTAAAATATAGATAAATGTAGATGAAATGAAAGGAAGTGTGTTTTCTTTAAACTACAGATAGATTCATTCAATGACTACATTTACCATGATCCTTTGTTTTCTTGTGGGTTTCTGTCCTGTTTGTTGGGTATGTTCAGTATGTTATGAGTGATGTAATCTAAACCAATCAGAGATAACTTTGGGGGAGGCAGACTGTAGCCACATGTGTGTGAGGAGAGCTGTATGTGGGTGTGAAGTAGAAAACTAAGGGTGAGGCTGAATAGTGTTTTTTGTTTAGGAAGCTTCCTAACTGAGTGAAATGACCCAGAAGTATCTAAAAATCCTCTATTATTGTTTTATCTATATGTTATGTATGTATGGAGCAGTTATGCCAATGACCTGGCACCAGCGTACGCAATACTTATTTAAGCCTATAGCAACATCTATAAGGAAACTGGAACATTTAACCAGCTCAACACTGCTAAGAACTCAGGATCCTGTTAACTGATATTTTAAATAGTAGCTCAGTTTAATATCAGACATCCTAGATACTGCTTTACTGGACTCTGCTGGTCACAGCATGTAACTGGAAACAGAAGGTTACATAAGGACAGACAGGTGGACACTCTCAGGTCACATTTAACAGTAAATGTAGTTTTAGTGGACTAAATATCGTTAGATTATAGTCTATATAATATAATAAAGTTTAAAGGATAATGCTTTTTAAAGTTAGTGTTACTGAGGGGTAATAAAGGACTGTATAAATTGCTGTTTGGCTGATTCTGATCCCTAGCTTCGCCCCAGGTGTGTCCGTCAAAACACAGATGCTGACAACTCTTCTTTAGTTTGACTGTTTAATTAAGCTCAAGCAAGCGTGAGTGGTTCTGTCCACAAAAAGAAAGAAACATTATCTGACCCACATTACATACACAAAATATATTGACATAATGCACCTTTAATAATTGTAATAAACACACCTTTCTGCATGTTATATGCAGTGTAACTAATTAGCATAAACAGTGCGCTTGCTAACTTATTACAGAAAAATACATAGCTACACATCCTAGCTAATCAATTAACAACCACATGTTTTCATGGTAGCAAGCAGCTCCAAGCTAGGTGGCTATAATTAACAACTTATGAAAACAAATGATAGTGAACTAGCAACATAAATAATATGAATTACAGGTCTCACGGACGCACGCACACAATTATCAATTGAACCACTTAGTCTCTGGCTGGCAGCTTCTGACTGGCAGCGTCAGCTCTCTCTCCACTCTGCACTTTCTGCCGTCTTCAGGCTCGCGTGTGCACCATCCCGATGCGCCGCGCGTAACTGTCACGTGTATCTGCCTTTGATCCAGGCGGGGAGTTCCTGTCCACTGAAAAGAAGCCAATGCGGAAGTAACTTAGAGCTACATTCTATCAAAAGGCCACCAGGGGGCGACCGTTTTGTGTTCAAAAAGACGTCCGGCTCTATACAAGTCAATGGAGAAGTAACTTAGAGCTGCATTCTATCAAAAGGCCACCAGGGGGCGACTGTCTCTATACAAGTCAATGGAGAATTCACCAACTTCTCACTTGATTTCTAACCACAGTAAACGTTTTTTAAATGTGTTTATGGTCTCAATCGCTAGTTTAAAGCCTTCTTCAATGCAGTATGATGTTCATTTAGGACATTTTGGCCTCCCTGATTTTATATTTGACGATAAAGCAGGGTATGCATTAGGGCGTGGCTACATCCTGATTGACAGGTTGATTGACCAATGGCCTTGAGATCCAGCCCTCGCAACCAATTGCAGCCTCCCCGCATCGTCCGTCCATGACTCCGCCTCATGCCCATACAAAGTAGAATCCGTGTTCATTTTTTCCCGGCATGCACCTGAAATTTTCAAGATGGCGCTGCCTAGATTCGATACTATTGGCTTCCGAGCAGCAGTCCACAAACCAACGGGTGACGTCACGGATGTTACGTCTGTTTCTTTATACAGTCTATGCTTTGATCCGACGGCCCTTTTGTACAGTTAGTGTTGAATGAGTGAAGTCATTATTCCTACTAGATGAAATGAATGTTATATTTATCTGTTATTGAATGGTAGGAAGGTTTGAATGGTTAATACACACAGACATATCTTTATTTACCTGGCTTGGCCATAAAAGAGCATCTCAATAACAATAATCGGCTGCTAATGTTGCTTCAAGTTTGAAGTGGAGACAGATGACAGAATTAAGTCCAGTGTGTCTCTCTGTTATATTTAGTTTTCTGATTCATCATCTAGTTAAAAATCTGTTAATTATCTGTCTGATCAACAAAAGAGACATAAACAACTTTCTTCATTTATCAGACACAATTTTCTTTTCAACTATTATTATTATTATTATTATTATTATTATTATTATATATTCAAACCAAATGAATGAACACATGGAATAATTACAGTCAAATGTTTTGCTGTCTTAAAGCTCCATTTATTCTCTGATCACTTCAAAAATGCTCCTTTTGTCTGCTTTTGATATTGAAGTGATGACTGGCTCTATCCTCAGGACAACATGCAGAGATCAATATTTAATCTAGTGATTTATCATGTGGGAGGACATATTTGTTCATCACATCTTCTTCTTCAGGTCTTTTCCTCTCAGACTTCAGTGAAAGAATCCAGCAGACAGTTGAGACAGATGAGTTTCAGCCTGTTTCTGTGTCACTCTGACAAACTGAGGAACACTGCTTCATGTTGAACAGCAGTTAGGACTCATGTTGGATAGAAAATCATTCTGACTGTGTTTCTTCCTCCAGGGTGGACCATGGTGGAGAGCACAGGTTAAAACCTGGTCTGAAGAAGTGTAAGTGTGGATTTAATTTGATTCATGACAACTAAACAGCACAAAGTCAGTTTCTCTTTAAATACAAAGTTGGTCTTTGTGGTATTTATTCATTAAAACATTACTGACAAAATGTGTCATCATGAAACTTAGAAATGAACAACAGATCAGAAGTTAAACAGAGAATAAATCCATCAGGTGTGTCAGATGATAAACTGCTGCTGTGTTGTTTCTTCTTCTCTTCATCAGATTTCTGTGAACTCACACTGGACACAAACACAGCACACAGATTCCTCAAACAGTCTGATAACAACAGGAAGGTTACATGGGTGAAGGAGGATCAGTCATATCCTGATCACCCAGACAGATTTGACCCCTCGGTTCAGCTGCTGTGTAGTAATGGTCTGACTGGTCGCTGTTACTGGGAGGTCGAGAGGAGAGGAAGAGTTACTATATCAGTGAGTTACAGAAGAATCAACAGGAAAGGAGACAGTGATGACTGCGAGTTTGGATTTAACGATCAGTCCTGGAGACTGTGGTGCTCTGATGATGTTGGTTACTCTGTCCGTCACAATAAGAGAGAAACACCCATCTCCTCCTCCTCCTTCTCCTCCTCCTCCTCTGTCTCTAACAGAGTAGCAGTGTATTTGGACTGTCCTGTTGGCACTCTGTCCTTCTACAGAGTCTCCTCTGACACACTGATCCACCTCCACACCTTCAACACCACATTCACTGAACCTCTGTATGCTGGGTTTGGGTTTGGGTCTTTTGGTTCCTCAGTGTCTGTGTGTCCTCTGTCTGAGTGAGAGTCTCTTCCTGTGTGTGAAGATGTAAATAAATAAAAAATAAATAACTTTGAGAAGTTTGAGTAACATTATTTTCATTGCTGGTTAAAATTCAAGCAGAAGCAAACACAACGAGCTTCTGTAACATTGATCTGATTATTAAAATAAAAACCAGTTTGAACTTGAAGCTTTTGGTTTTCTGTTTGTTTTTGACACCAGCAGGACTCCGTACATCTCAACTCTCTGTTTTTACTTTATTGAACAGCAGAATAAACAAACATACAGGTAAACATTAATATCAGTTAAATGTGTAATAATAATAATAAATGAGGTAAATGAAAATAAATAATCAGCCTTCAGATATATTTAGTCAGTATAGCCAATAATATATTGAAATGTATTCATTTGGACAGACCACAGTAACATCATGACGACATCAGAACAAAACAACCATTAAAAAATAAAAAAGGCCACAATGAAAAAAACTGAAGACAACAGATAATGAAAACAATCACTTCACCAAATCATAAAGTTCATGCAGCTTCAATGAAAACCAGAGCAGAAGACAAAGCACGCTTAAAGATAACAAATGAAGGATCTGATATTAGCCGGTAGGTTATTCCAATCTGCTGAAAGATTTATTAACATTGGGAACAGAAAGATAGAGATGGCCAGAATGTCTGATATGGTAAATTGATGGTATAAGAAACTGCTGTAGATAAGGTGGATAATTAAGGTAAATACATTTGTATATAAGCTGCAACGTCCATGCTGTCTTGCTGCGGAGTTCAGTCTGAATTTATCTATAAAACCAACAAAAATACTAAATGTACATTTTAACAAACCTGATGCTGCTTTTAAAACTTTGGAAATGTAGTTGGTTACAATTACAAGTTACCCTCAAACTAACTAATTACATTTGATTACATTTTGATTACTTTTCTTAATTTTGAATGAATGCTCTCAACTGTTCACCATTTACACATTTTAAGACCTGATAGATACCTTTTAGCAGTACTGTTTCGGGGGGGGGGGGGGGGGGGGGGGGGGGTGTTACACTTGGTGTTGGTCCGAGTGTATATAAGTTGCAACCAGTGCATTTGTCTTCTCACATTCAATGATGGCCAGTTGAGTCTATTGTACATTGGGCAGTGATGGTGTGATCAGGGCAACCAAGGACAAACCTACAGAGTCTATTGTCAGCTGTGTTAAGTGCAGCAAGGTCAGATTTATGAGCAGTTTGGTAAACAACATCACAATAATCCATGATTGGAAGTATAAGTTGAGTGGTCAGTCTCTGACGTACACTAAATGAAAAACTGTTACGAGAGCGATATAACATATTAATACCAAAGTTAACTTTGCGTAATAGATTATTTGATTTGGTTTAAAAGTGAGTTCTGAATCCAGCCATTAAAAACTGAGGCCCGGTCAAGCCAAGAGCACAGGCTGGATGCCAAGAGGGCCAATATCCAGACCAAAGTCATCCAGGATCTCCTCCACTTCAAGATGAATGTGGCCCAGTGTCTGGTGAGAGTCCATAAAATGTGAAAGACCCAGCATGTCTCCAGAATCACAGCGTGTCCCCCAAAGACCAGCTCACAGACCAGTTCAGGATGTAAGACCTCTACCTGAAGTGCAGTATGACATGGTTGACCACATGCCAAATTTTGATGAAAAGAAAGTGGCTACCAGATACAAGATGCCATACTGTACAGGAATGACACACGTCTTTTGGCACAAGTGCAACATCCACTTGTCCTTTGTGCAAAACCGAAAATGCTTCAAGGCTGCTCATCAATAATGAGAATACATGAAAACATCCACAAGCTGATGTCTTCTCCAGTTCCATTCCAAGTAAACGTGCTATCAGTTCATTAGGAGAGGGGTAACATACAGTACTTAAACAATATTTCTAGCAGAGAATTTACCTTTGAACAAACTCCAGTGTCCTTGCAGCTTCTTCTTTGCAAGTTGAACATAAAGTAAGTGGCGAAACTGCAGCGAGCCCTGTGATGAAGGTTTTTGTGATGACCTCACTGCTGTTCTCTACCCACGCTGTGATACATCTATCAAGTTCATGAGCATGTTCAGAACTGTACAGAGACTCAAAACCATGCAAACATCCAGTTCCAGATGTTTAGGTCATGCCTGATTGATTACTATGTGAAAAAACTCTGCCTTATTTTTCTTGATGTTTTATGACATTTTGCACCCATCTCGTCTTGCCGTCCACTGGAATGGACATGAAAATATGAGTTAGCAAAAATGTGTTTTTTCCACTTTGTTTTTATGTTGGAGTTTTGCCCACAACAACACTCTAAACAATATCAGGTCACAAACTGGCACAGAAGTTGAGCAACCTTGGCCAGGGCCGTTCACTGTGCTCTTGGATTCTGGACTTCATCAGCAACAGACCAAAATGAAGGATGCATTCTCTTTAACGTGTACAAATGTGACAGCAGTGATGAGGAATTAAAGAATTAGGTTTTAATTTATAATTAAAAATATGACAGGGACTAATTAAATCTCTCCCCCCTTTTTTCTTCAGTGGGGAGGAGAGAAAACAAAAGACAAACCCCCAAAATTAGTCCCCACCCTCACGAACAAAAGCATCTGTTTCAAGCTTGCTTTCTCTCTTGTTACTCTTATTTTCTCATCCTCTTATTCTCTTGTTATTTCGCCTGGCCAGTCGATCCACAGTTATTAAAACAATAGCTAATTAAACCAGCATCCACTCATCTAAATCCCAGCCTGCATCCTGAGCACCACAGCCTTGAAGAGACGACCCCTGTGCCTCGGTGGTTGAAAGACCAGCCGTCCCAGGAACCTGCACCATCAGAACCGACTAGGTCCAGCGGAGTTCGCAGAGAATCGCATCTTGTCTGACTTCGCTCCATCCTGACCCGCTTCCAGCTGACTGGTCTCCATCTGAAAAAGTAGGCTAAAACCGTCTTTCATCGTGATCAGGCTGGTGATAAATATAAGAGGTTATTGCTGACTAAGGTCCAAATTACACATTTCCATTTTTATTCCTAATAGGATAATACAATAATCTAAACACAATTAAGACATTTAGATTCTTGGTTCCCTGACGCCTAGAATTCATGAACTTCAAGATATTTGACTGATTCAGTCCAAGTCTATTAAATTTGAATTACGGTAATTAATTGTATCTAATTAATTTCCAGAAATGTTCCGGTGGTGCCCCTGATCACAAGTTTAATATAGATTATAGATACTAATATCCTTAATTCACAACAAGTCACAGCCTCCAAAGCCTCAGAGCAGATGAAACAAACTGGTTGTGCACTTGACCTTATGTATGTTTTATAATATGAAACATAGAAGAAACAGAAAAGTTCAGAATAAACTGCATGTGTACGTGACAGATTGAACTCTTGTGGTAGCTGAAGGAACAAGAAGAAAACCTTTTTTTAAGTGGAGGGGAAGAAAAAAAGACGATGATGATGAATCCAGTGTAGAAATGTGTTGAAATGATCAATTCTGCCTTCAAAGAACATGATGACCTCTTGACCTTATGTATGTGTTATAGACTGTAAGCACATTGTTCTGGTTTGAGTCCGATGTCTCACTAAGTTCATGCAGTTTGTCTGGTGGAGATGAAATGAGTCTCATCTGTTAGGAAAGAAGAAACAGAAAAGTTCAGAATAAACATGATGACCACAATTTTATATTTAACGGTAAGAGCGAAAACTGAATGCAAAAATAGAAAGGGGTGAAAGACATGACTCTGTTTGTGGAGGTGAAACATGTCTGCAGACAGTGATACATGACTTTACATGAATGTGTATGTGACAGGCTGAACTCTTGTGGTAGCTGCTGTTTGTGGAGAGTGAAAATATGAAATGTTTGTGTGAGCTGTTTCCAGACTGCAGGACAGAAAAGAGTCTTAACTGGCTCCAGAAGTCTGCAACCTGCTTCCATTTTGAGCTCCGTAATGTTTTTATGAATATAATTCAAATATGAAATCTCCATTGTTTGATAATGACTTCCTGTCCTGATCCACAGTTCTGTTCTCAGCAGTGTAACTCATCTAGACTAGAGCAGCAGGCTGTTTGTGTCTTCATCAGCAGGTCAGGTGGTTCAGAGATGCTCAGAGTTGATCAGAGTACAGTCAGCCAGTGTGTCTCAGTTCAGGAGTCACAGCCTCCAAAAACTGTGAGGTGTTCATGTTTTTTTGTCCCTTTGTCCTCCAGCTGCTGATCAACACTCTGTTAAACACATGATAGAAATAACAAGCTGACTACTCTGATAGTAAAAATATCATCCTTTATTATTTAGAGTAAAATAAGTCTGCATTCAAAATAAAATAAAGTGGATGGATCATATTGGGCTCTTAGATGGTTCCTGCTTTCTGTTCCACAGATTTGTTCTTTATCTGCAGTGATGCCTCATAATCTCCACAGTCTCAGAGCAGATGACACAAACAGAAAAGTTCAGAATTACATCTGATGATTTTAATAAGTGTTTGTTAGAAGGAGGACCTGAATGTGAGAACAGGAAGCTGAACAGAGACACATCTTGTGGTAGCTGCTGTGTTGGCTGGAAACTTAAAGTATAAAATGTTTGCGTGAGCTGTTTTTAGTTTTCAGAGAAACTTTCTACTTTGAGATGACAGTGAAAACAAACGTAAAACGTTTAACTGAAGAAACAAGAAGAAAAACTTTTTTTAAGTGGAGGGGAAGAAAAGAAGATGATGATGATGAATCCAGTGTAGAAATGTGTTGAAATGATCAATTCTGCCTTCAAAGAACATGATGACCTCTTGACCTTATGTATGTTTTACAGGCTGTAAGCACATTGTTCTGGTTTGAGTCCGATGTCTCACTAAGTTCATGCAGTTTGTCTGGTGGAGATGAAATTAGTCTCATCTGTTAGGAAAGAAGAAACAGAAAAGTTCAGAATAAACATGATGACCACAATTTTATATTTAACGGTAAGAGCGAAAACTGAATGCAAAAATAGAAAGGGGTGAAAGACATGACTCTGTATGTGGAGGTGAAACATGTCTGCAGACAGTGATACATGACTTTACATGAATGTGTATGTGACAGGCTGATAGTAAATACATCATCCTTCATTATTTAGAGTAAAATAAGTCTGCATTCAAAATAAAATAAAGTACATGGATCATATTGGGCTCTTCGATGGTTCCTGCTTTCTGAGTCAAACTGTTTGTGCACTCTTGATCTTATGTATGTTTTCTATGGTGTAAGCACATTGTTCTGGTTTAAGTCAGATGTCTCACTAAGTTCAGAATAAACATGATGATTTTAAGAAGTGTTTGTTAGAAGGAGGAATTGAATGTGAGAACAGGAAGCTGTACAAGAAGACATGACACCATATATGGAGTCCTTCTTTAGCATGTTACAGGAAATGTGTCTGCAGGCAGTAATATGTGACTTTACATGAATGTGTACATGACAGGCTGAACTCTTGTGGTAGCTGCTGTTTGTGGAGACTGAAAGTATGAAATGTTTGTGTGAGCTGTTTCCAGACTGCAGGACAGAAAAGAGTCTAACCTGGCTCCACAGGGACCAAAGGAGGTCCAGGTTGTTGGTGCTTTGGTCTGGCTTTTTGGTCTTCTCCCCACTGACCAAAAACATGCAGGTTAGATTAATTGGAGACTCTAAATTGCACATAGGTGTAAAAGTGTGCATGAATGATTGTTGGTTTACTCTATGTGAGCTGCATTCAAACATCAACAAAGACAATACGTGATATTTCTATGATCCACATTATATTCATTCACATGAACAAAGGGAGTCAGTTTTAGTAGTAGTGACAGTAGTTTTAGTAGTGACAGTAGTTTTAGTAGTAGTAACAGTAGTTTTAGTAGTAACAGTAGTTTTAGTAGTAACAGTAGTTTTAGTAGTAGTAACAGTAGTTTTAGTAGTAACAGTAGTTTTAGTAGTAACAGTAGTTTTAGTAGTAGTGACAGTAGTTTTAGTAGTGACAGTAGTTTTAGTAGTAGTAACAGTAGTTTTAGTAGTGACAGTAGTTTTAGTAGTAACAGTAGTTTTAGTAGTAGTGACAGTAGTTTTAGTAGTAACAGTAGTTTTAGTAGTAGTAACAGTAGTTTTAGTAGTAACAGTAGTTTTAGTAGTAGTAACAGTAGTTTTAGTAGTGACAGTAGTTTTAGTAGTAACAGTAGTTTTAGTAGTAGTGACAGTAGTTTTAGTAGTAACAGTAGTTTTAGTAGTAGTAACAGTAGTTTTAGTAGTGACAGTAGTTTTAGTAGTAATAACAGTAGTTTTAGTAGTAGTGACAGTAGTTTTAGTATTAGTGACAGTAGTTTTAGTAGTAGTAACAGTAGTTTTAGTAGTAGTGACAGTAGTTTTAGTAGTAATAACAGTAGTTTTAGTAGTGACAGTAGTTTTAGTAGTAACAGTAGTTTTAGTAGTAGTGACAGTAGTTTTAGTAGTAGTGACAGTAGTTTTAGTAGTAGTAACAGTAGTTTTAGTAGTAGTAACAGTAGTTTTAGTAGTAACAGTAGTTTTAGTAGTAGTAACAGTAGTTTTAGTAGTGACAGTAGTTTTAGTAGTAGTAACAGTAGTTTTAGTAGTGACAGTAGTTTTAGTAGTGACAGTAGTTTTAGTAGTAGTGACAGTAGTTTTAGTAGTAACAGTAGTTTTAGTAGTAACAGTAGTTTTAGTAGTAACAGTAGTTTTAGTAGTAACAGTAGTTTCAGTAGTAGTGACAGTAGTTTTAGTAGTAGTGACAGTAGTTTTAGTAGTAGTGACAGTAGTTTTAGTAGTAGTAACAGTAGTTTTAGTAGTAGTGACAGTAGTTTTAGTAGTAACAGTAGTTTTAGTAGTAGTGACAGTAGTTTTAGTAGTAACAGTAGTTTTAGTAGTAGTGACAGTAGTTTTAGTAGTGACAGTAGTTTTAGTAGTAGTAACAGTAGTTTTAGTAGTAACAGTAGTTTTAGTAGTAGTAACAGTAGTTTTAGTAGTGACAGTAGTTTTAGTAGTAGTAACAGTAGTTTTAGTAGTAACAGTAGTTTTAGTAGTAGTAACAGTAGTTTTAGTAGTAGTAACAGTAGTTTTAGTAGTAACAGTAGTTTTAGTAGCAGTGACAGTAGTTTTAGTAGTAGTGACAGTAGTTTTAGTAGTAACAGTAGTTTTAGTAGTGACAGTAGTTTTAGTAGTGACAGTAGTTTTAGTAGTGACAGTAGTTTTAGTAGTAGTGACAGTAGTTTTAGTAGTGACAGTAGTTTTAGTAGTGACAGTAGTTTTAGTAGTAACAGTAGTTTTAGTAGTGACAGTAGTTTTAGTAGTGACAGTAGTTTTAGTAGTAGTGACAGTAGTTTTAGTAGTGACAGTAGTTTTAGTAGTGACAGTAGTTTTAGTAGTAGTGACAGTAGTTTTAGTAGTAACAGTAGTTTTAGTAGTGACAGTAGTTTTAGTAGTGACAGTAGTTTTAGTAGTAGTGACAGTAGTTTTAGTAGTGACAGTAGTTTTAGTAGTAACAGTAGTTTTAGTAGTAGTAACAGTAGTTTTAGTAGTAGTGACAGTAGTTTTAGTAGTGACAGTAGTTTTAGTAGTAGTGACAGTAGTTTTAGTAGTAGTGACAGTAGTTTTAGTAGTAGTAACAGTAGTTTTAGTAGTGACAGTAGTTTTAGTAGTGACAGTAGTTTTAGTAGTAGTGACAGTAGTTTTAGTAGTGACAGTAGTTTTAGTAGTAGTGACAGTAGTTTTAGTAGTAACAGTAGTTTTAGTAGTAGTGACAGTAGTTTTAGTAGTGACAGTAGTTTTAGTAGTAGTGACAGTAGTTTTAGTAGTAACAGTAGTTTTAGTAGTAGTGACAGTAGTTTTAGTAGTGACAGTAGTTTTAGTAGTAGTAACAGTAGTTTTAGTAGTGACAGTAGTTTTAGTAGTAGTAACAGTAGTTTTAGTAGTAGTGACAGTAGTTTTAGTAGTAGTAACAGTAGTTTTAGTAGTGACAGTAGTTTTAGTAGTAGTAACAGTAGTTTTAGTAGTAGTGACAGTAGTTTTAGTAGTGACAGTAGTTTTAGTAGTAGTGACAGTAGTTTTAGTAGTAGTGACAGTAGTTTTAGTAGTAGTAACAGTAGTTTTAGTAGTGACAGTAGTTTTAGTAGTGACAGTAGTTTTAGTAGTAGTGACAGTAGTTTTAGTAGTAACAGTAGTTTTAGTAGTAGTGACAGTAGTTTTAGTAGTGACAGTAGTTTTAGTAGTAGTAACAGTAGTTTTAGTAGTGACAGTAGTTTTAGTAGTAGTAACAGTAGTTTTAGTAGTAGTGACAGTAGTTTTAGTAGTAGTAACAGTAGTTTTAGTAGTGACAGTAGTTTTAGTAGTAGTAACAGTAGTTTTAGTAGTGACAGTAGTTTTAGTAGTGACAGTAGTTTTAGTAGTAGTGACAGTAGTTTTAGTAGTAGTAACAGTAGTTTTAGTAGTAGTGACAGTAGTTTTAGTAGTAACAGTAGTTTTAGTAGTAGTGACAGTAGTTTTAGTAGTAGTGACAGTAGTTTTAGTAGTGACAGTAGTTTTAGTAGTAACAGTAGTTTTAGTAGTAGTGACAGTAGTTTTAGTAGTGACAGTAGTTTTAGTAGTAGTAACAGTAGTTTTAGTAGTGACAGTAGTTTTAGTAGTGACAGTAGTTTTAGTAGTAGTGACAGTAGTTTTAGTAGTAACAGTAGTTTTAGTAGTAGTGACAGTAGTTTTAGTAGTGACAGTAGTTTTAGTAGTAGTAACAGTAGTTTTAGTAGTGACAGTAGTTTTAGTAGTAGTAACAGTAGTTTTAGTAGTGACAGTAGTTTTAGTAGTAGTAACAGTAGTTTTAGTAGTAGTGACAGTAGTTTTAGTAGTAGTAACAGTAGTTTTAGTAGTGACAGTAGTTTTAGTAGTAGTAACAGTAGTTTTAGTAGTGACAGTAGTTTTAGTAGTAGTGACAGTAGTTTTAGTAGTAGTGACAGTAGTTTTAGTAGTAGTAACAGTAGTTTTAGTAGTAGTAACAGTAGTTTTAGTAGTAGTAACAGTAGTTTTAGTAGTAGTGACAGTAGTTTTAGTAGTAACAGTAGTTTTAGTAGTAACAGTAGTTTTAGTAGTGACAGTAGTTTTAGTAGTAACAGTAGTTTTAGTAGTGACAGTAGTTTTAGTAGTAACAGTAGTTTTAGTAGTGACAGTAGTTTTAGTAGTAGTGACAGTAGTTTTAGTAGTAGTAACAGTAGTTTTAGTAGTGACAGTAGTTTTAGTAGTAGTGACAGTAGTTTTAGTAGTGACAGTAGTTTTAGTAGTAGTGACAGTAGTTTTAGTAGTAGTGACAGTAGTTTTAGTAGTAACAGTAGTTTTAGTAGTGACAGTAGTTTTAGTAGTGACAGTAGTTTTAGTAGTAGTGACAGTAGTTTTAGTAGTAGTAACAGTAGTTTTAGTAGTAGTGACAGTAGTTTTAGTAGTAGTAACAGTAGTTTTAGTAGTAGTAACAGTAGTTTTAGTAGTAACAGTAGTTTTAGTAGTAGTGACAGTAGTTTTAGTAGTAACAGTAGTTTTAGTAGTGACAGTAGTTTTAGTAGTAGTGACAGTAGTTTTAGTAGTAGTAACAGTAGTTTTAGTAGTGACAGTAGTTTTAGTAGTAGTAACAGTAGTTTTAGTAGTGACAGTAGTTTTAGTAGTGACAGTAGTTTTAGTAGTGACAGTAGTTTTAGTAGTGACAGTAGTTTTAGTAGTAGTAACAGTAGTTTTAGTAGTAACAGTAGTTTTAGTAGTAGTGACAGTAGTTTTAGTAGTAGTGACAGTAGTTTTAGTAGTAACAGTAGTTTTAGTAGTAACAGTAGTTTTAGTAGTAGTGACAGTAGTTTCAGTAGTAGTGACAGTAGTTTTAGTAGTGACAGTAGTTTTAGTAGTAGTAACAGTAGTTTTAGTAGTAGTGACAGTAGTTTCAGTAGTAGTGACAGTAGTTTTAGTAGTAACAGTAGTTTTAGTAGTAGTGACAGTAGTTTTAGTAGTGACAGTAGTTTTAGTAGTGACAGTAGTTTTAGTAGTAACAGTAGTTTTAGTAGTAACAGTAGTTTTAGTAGTAGTGACAGTAGTTTTAGTAGTGACAGTAGTTTTAGTAGTAACAGTAGTGACAGTAGTAGTAACAGTAGTTTTAGTAGTGACAGTAGTTTTAGTTGTGACAGTAGTTTTCGTAGTAACAGTAGTTTTAGTAGTAGTGACAGTAGTTTTAGTAGTAACAGTAGTTTTAGTAGTGACAGTAGTTTTAGTAGTAACAGTAGTTTTAGTAGTAACAGTAGTTTTAGTAGTAACAGTAGTTTTAGTAGTAACAGTAGTTTTAGTAGTAACGGTAGTTTTAGTAGTGACAGTAGTTTTAGTAGTAGTAACAGTAGTTTTAGTAGTAACAGTAGTTTTAGTAGTAACAGTAGTTTTAGTAGTGACAGTAGTTTTAGTAGTAACAGTAGTTTTAGTAGTGACAGTAGTTTTAGTAGTAGTGACAGTAGTTTTAGTAGTAACAGTAGTTTTAGTAGTAGTGACAGTAGTTTTAGTAGTAGTAACAGTAGTTTTAGTAGTGACAGTAGTTTTAGTAGTAGTGACAGTAGTTTTAGTAGTAGTGACAGTAGTTTTAGTAGTGACAGTAGTTTTAGTAGTAACAGTAGTGACAGTAGTAGTAACAGTAGTTTTAGTAGTAGTAACAGTAGTTTTAGTAGTAGTGACAGTAGTTTTAGTAGTGACAGTAGTTTTAGTAGTGACAGTAGTTTTAGTAGTAACAGTAGTTTTAGTAGTAACAGTAGTTTTAGTAGTAACAGTAGTTTTAGTAGTAGTGACAGTAGTTTTAGTAGTGACAGTAGTTTTAGTAGTAACAGTAGTGACAGTAGTAGTAACAGTAGTTTTAGTAGTGACAGTAGTTTTAGTTGTGACAGTAGTTTTCGTAGTAGTGACAGTAGTTTTAGTAGTAACAGTAGTTTTAGTAGTGACAGTAGTTTTAGTAGTAGTAACAGTAGTTTTAGTAGTGACAGTAGTTTTAGTAGTGACAGTAGTTTTAGTAGTAACAGTAGTTTTAGTAGTAACAGTAGTTTTAGTAGTAGTGACAGTAGTTTTAGTAGTAACAGTAGTTTTAGTAGTGACAGTAGTTTTAGTAGTAGTGACAGTAGTTTTAGTAGTAACAGTAGTTTTAGTAGTAACAGTAGTTTTAGTAGTAGTGACAGTAGTTTCAGTAGTAGTGACAGTAGTTTTAGTAGTGACAGTAGTTTTAGTAGTAGTAACAGTAGTTTTAGTAGTAGTAACAGTAGTTTTAGTAGTGACAGTAGTTTTAGTAGTGACAGTATTTTTAGTAGTAACAGTAGTTTTAGTAGTAACAGTAGTTTTAGTAGTAACAGTAGTTTTAGTAGTAACAGTAGTTTTAGTAGTGACAGTAGTTTTAGTAGTGATAGTAGTTTTAGTAGTAACAGTAGTTTCAGTAGTGACAGTAGTTTTAGTAGTAGTAACAGTAGTTTTAGTAGTAACAGTAGTTTTAGTAGTAACAGTAGTTTTAGTAGTGACAGTAGTTTTAGTAGTAACAGTAGTTTCAGTAGTGACAGTAGTTTTAGTAGTAGTGACAGTAGTTTTAGTAGTAACAGTAGTTTTAGTAGTAGTGACAGTAGTTTTAGTAGTAGTAACAGTAGTTTTAGTAGTGACAGTAGTTTTAGTAGTAGTGACAGTAGTTTTAGTAGTAACAGTAGTTTTAGTAGTAGTGACAGTAGTTTTAGTAGTAGTGACAGTAGTTTTAGTAGTGACAGTAGTTTTAGTAGTAGTGACAGTAGTTTTAGTAGTAACAGTAGTTTTAGTAGTGACAGTAGTTTTAGTAGTGACAGTAGTTTTAGTAGTAACAGTAGTTTTAGTAGTGACAGTAGTTTTAGTAGTGACAGTAGTTTTAGTAGTAGTGACAGTAGTTTTAGTAGTGACAGTAGTTTTAGTAGTAGTGACAGTAGTTTTAGTAGTAGTGACAGTAGTTTTAGTAGTGACAGTAGTTTTAGTAGTAGTGACAGTAGATTTAGTAGTAGTGACAGTAGTTTTAGTAGTAACAGTAGTTTTAGTAGTGACAGTAGTTTTAGTAGTAACAGTAGTTTTAGTAGTAACAGTAGTTTTAGTAGTAGTGACAGTAGTTTTAGTAGTAACAGTAGTTTTAGTAGTAGTAACAGTAGTTTTAGTAGTAGCAACAGTAGTTTTAGTAGTGACAGTAGTTTTAGTAGTAGTAACAGTAGTTTTAGTAGTGACAGTAGTTTTAGTAGTAGTGACAGTAGTTTTAGTAGTAACAGTATTTTTAGTAGCAGTGACAGTAGTTTTTTAGTAGAGAAATTTTGCCACGGGGCTGCTGCCGGAAAATCATGTACTCATCCCTAACGGGATTTCCACCCTGATCATATTCTGGTTTCAAGAATTGCACTAACACTAACTTTTACTGTCCCTGTATTAAGTACATAGTACAGAAATGGCTCAAATACAACACACTTGTGTGTATGCACAACATTTACAAAGTTCAGTCATACCTTGAAGATGTATGTCACATTAAGTGCATCACACCATGCCAGGACAATGAATACTTTTCTTACTACAACATCTAACTGCACTGTATAAATAATGCATTGATCATATGGAGCACCAGTTGAAACCAGTACATTATCAATATCATTTTTATTAAAGATAAAATATTGGAAAAAACAAAGAACACAGATTCAAGTACATTTTACAGCTCTGCATTTTGCTTACATCAAAATCAATAATTCATTAAGTGTATAAAAAATAATGCATGAATATTATGAATAATGAAATTACAGAGGAATTCAAATGGTATCTAAGCATACAACATCATTGTGCAAAAAATATAACAATCATTCATATTGTCAAGTCATCATAAAAAACATGCCGTGAATTCCACAAACTTTTAGTCCTTAAAAAATAAAACTTCAAACATCAGACTACCTGCTCCAGTAAGATTATAATCTAACACACTCAAAGAAATTTTACTATCACATATTATTATCACTTGTCTCTGTATCTCTCTTCAATGTTGTTAGTGGTGCTATCACTACAACAGACAACATTACATACATTTACCATAAGGGTGGATCTACGTATGGTCGATATGGCTGGTTGCGTAGGGCGTCATCGGAGGGGGGAGGGGGGAGTGGGGTGTGTATGTGTATGTGTGTGTGGGGGGCGGGGGCGGGGGCGGGGGCCGTGACCAGGGAGTGGATGGTGCTATTTACCCATAGCTGGGACAGTGGTTGACGAGCACCAGGGCTTGTCCACACAGGGGTGGGCCTGTATGCTGCGTCTCTGGGGCCCACTGCTGCTCCGAGATCCCCTGCAGTTTAGCTTGGGACTGTGAGGTACCCAGTTACCGTGTGTGGCCGCGAGGAGGCACTGCAGGAGTCTTGGTAGTGGAGAGGCTCTATACTGGCAGGAGGAAGCTAACATAATCAGCTCAAGGAGAAAAACAGTAGTCTGCAGTCTTTTTTCTCTCCATTGCACCTGTTGTAACTTTCATTTAAACCAAAGGTGAAATTGATTCATAATCACTTGTGCTTCCTAAGTGGACAGAATGATATCCCTGAAGTTTAACTGACTTGGTGTTATACTGTGATGATTAAGTGTTCCCTTCATTTTTTTGAGCAGTGTATATTCAATGTATACTCTTTTTTGCTAAAAGCACTGTACACAATTTTGTTTTTGTGATTACCAAACTGATTGTGTATATTATGTGATTACCAAACTGATTGTGTATATTATGTGATTACCAAAAGCTTTCTGTTTCCAAAGAGGGAGAATTGTGAAAGACTACGTGACAATTTCTTGATAAATACGAACCAGGATAGCACTGTGGCAGTGGATTCAACAAAGAAACAATGATGCGTCTGACTGATCAAGGCAAGTTTAACCTTCTTCTTAAATTAATTTACAGTTTTAATACAATCTGATGCTTTTTGTGTTATATGTTGAAGTGTTAGACATTTAAGATGATGAATATGTACTTGGTTAGATATCCAACTTCTTACGTGGATTTAGACTTGAATTTTGGTGAAAAGCCATGTGGTCCATGTTTCTCTGCGTATGTTTACAGGCCTGATGTTGGGGAGCCTGCTCCTTGTCTCCCTGTGTGTTGGGGCAGCAGCCATGTTTGACAGCAAACAGCTGGACGACCACTGGGATATGTGGAAGAAAACCAACGAGAAGACATACCAGGATGAGGTATGTGATTAAAAAATGCTACTTGCTAAATTGTCAATTTTAATGTTTGTAATTTTTTCCCCCAAAACAATCTGACTGCTTACTTTTTACTTACACAGTATTTGACCCTGTGCACTCATTCTGTATGCTTTTGTGTGTGTGTGTGTGTGTTGAGGTGGAGAATACACACCGCAGGGGATTGTGGGAGAAGAATCTGATGCTCATCACCATGCACAACATGGAGGCCTCCATGGGGCTTCACTCCTATGAACTGGGCATGAACTTCATGGGAGACATGGTGAGAATCATTAATGTTATTAATGATGCTGAAAGGTCAGACAGATACAGGCAGAAAACATTATGACTAGTTTCAGCTCAAAAGCTTAACATCTTATGATGCGATATGATTCATTTGTGGATTATAGACATCCAAGTGATCACATGTTAAAGTGAAAACACAAATTTCCAACATGTTAAAAGACAGAAAAACCCTCAAAATTCAGCATAAAAATAAACAAATATATAATTATTTTTTATCATAAACTATGGTTACGTTTATAGATGTTTATAGAGAGCTCAAGTGAAATGAGAACTTGCAGATTATTTAAATGTCTTTTAAATAATAGTATCAACAAAACAGCAAAAAATCCATTAGGAGAATGAATCCTTTGTTAACAACTTCCTTGTAGACACAAGAGGAGATCCATCAGTTCACTGGCAAGCTCACTCCTCCCACTGACCTCAAGAGGACACCACTTACTTTTCCAAATGCCAATGTATCAGACACCTTTGACTGGAGAGAGCATGGCTGTGTGACCCGTGTCAAGAATCAGGTACCCCCCCCCACACACACCCGCACACACACACACACACACAAACACACACACACACACACACACACACACAAACACACACACACACACACACACACACGCACACACAGGCACACACACAATTCATCCTGTTCCACTTTTCTTGACTCAGTTTGTTCATAGAAGAAGTCGTCACCAACACCACATCCACCTAAAGAGTTATTGGAGCCCTTTAACCTCTCTATACAAACTTATCTTGAGTTTCTAAATGTGGGAATGTATAAAGTGATGCATAAAGCATTTACAATATCTTCAGCTAAATGCAGCAGCAGATTCATACTGGGAGTGTGATGCATTGTGTCCATGATATTACAGTAACAACAGTCATTTAAATCCAGGGTTCTTGTGGTTCCTGCTGGGCCTTCGCTACTGTCGGCGCCCTGGAGGGTCAGTTAGCCAAGACAACAGGGAAGCTGGTAGACCTCAGCCCCCAAAACCTGGTGGACTGTTCATGGGAATACGGTGACCACGGCTGCAACGGTGGCTGGTATACAAATGCCTTCAATTACATCAAGGACAACGGTATCGAGTCTGAGGCTTCATACCCATACAAAGGAAAAGTAAGTAATTGGTTCAATGTTGCTGGTCAACAATGTATCAATCAGTTTAACCCATTAAGCTTGATTTTAGGACAAGTGAGAAACTATGTGAAACTAATTAGATCACTTTGAGCTTTGTTACTGGACAACAAATATCTATGGATCTGTAACTGACAAATGCATTTTGGTACTTGATGCTTCCATGGTGTTTATGACCTCTTCAGCAGAGGTCTGTCATCGGACTGACAGAAATTAAAACCCTTGTTGCAATGAAGGCGGGTTTCCCTTGGTTGTAAACTCATAACAACATCTTAACCTGGAGAATGGCACTTAAAAAGAACAAAAATGTTCTTTAGACACATTTTTATCAAAAAAGGCAACTATAGGAGCACCATAGAGTGAAATGATCCTCCTTTTACAGTGTTTTACTTCTCTAACTATATAATTGAGTTTGTACTGGATTCCTACTTGTTCCTGCTAAAAATGAGCATTACGTTTTAGCAGAACTCTCACTCTTTGCCTCAGTTTTCTTTTTTATTTCTGGCACACTGACCAATTATTTAAGTTCAAAAAATGTTCCAGAAGTTAAAATTAATAAATAAATAATTAGACTACATCTACTCTTGCTCTCTAAATAAAGTTTTGAGATTTGGGAGTCTGATAGAACAGCAAGCCTCCAAATCAGAAATTAAACAGGGGTCCTGTTGAGGGGTTTAAACAACTTTCTTTAATAGCATCCATTTTAAATTCTCTACTATAAAAACAGTTTGTCCTCTTATTTCAGGAAGGACAATGCCACCACAACTGCAACAACAATGTTGCAACATTGATTGGTTACACCTGCCGGCCTCGAGGGGACGAGTATGAGATGAAACTGGCAGTCTTCACCACCGGACCCATTGCAGTTGCGATTGACTCAAATTCACACAAATTTAGTTTCTACAAGGGTGGTATGTTCACACATCATCATCAGCTGCACAGGCTCTCATCTTTATTTACATCAAGCTGAGGAGTTACAGATCTACATGTTATTATTTTGTTTTTAGAGGAGTGGGAGCTAAAAGTCACAGAAAGAGTACAATTACATATTATAATCTTTTCTGCAGAGGAAAAAAATGACATTACATCTTAATAATATTTACCTACACTATATGAAATGCTCAAATTGTTAAAACTCTCATGAGAAGGACTGGTGTAATTGTTAAGGTTACAGCTGGATAGGGATTTATTGGCTACAGTATATTGATCCCAGTAATAATATCAACACAAGTTTAGATAAAACATCAGAATATAGCTAAATTCATACAAAATTGAGTAAAAATTCAGTATCTCGGCATAAACATGTCTTTACATGTTTAACTGCAATACTCTTGACCGCTGCTTTTATTTTATTTTTCTATTTATTTTATTCATATGCAATACCCTCCATGTTATGCTATTATATACTATATATATTATATTATATATCTGTTTTTAAAGCAAAAATGGAGTGGCACCTGTAATCTCATTAATATAGTATTTATATATGATATGGCTAAATGTAATATATAATAAGGATAAAGCTTTCTATTCTACTCTCTTCTAAAAAGAATAAAATACATAAATGTGATGACGATGTCATTTCAGGAGTGTACGATAACCCGATGTGTACACATAACATGACCCATGCGGTCGTAGTTGTGGGCTACGGCACGGAGAACGGAAAAGACTACTGGCTGGTGAAGAACAGGTAGAAATATACACAGTACACACGATATAAAATCAGTCCATATAGCTTCCCAGCTAGCATGCCCATGTGGGCCCCACATGTTTCTTGAACTGGGCAAATTTTGCAGGTCCCACATGGTTTCAGTATTGTGAAGCCCACTTTGGCTGACTGTATGAGCCCCATAAGGGATGTACGTGGGCATGGGCATGGGCATGAACAGGGCGAACTGTATGGGCCCCATATTGTTTCAGAAACATGGGCCCCACATGTGAAGCCCATGTGGGCTGGCTCAGTGGGCCCTATTTAAGGTCCATTCTGATCCCACTTATACCCCATATGGGCAAACATATGGGTCTCACCCACTTTGGCCCACCTGAAACCCAGTCAGAACCAACTTGAAACCCATATGGACAAACACGTGTGGCCACCATGGAAACTGTGGACAAACCCACTTGGGACCCATATTTGCAGCCCAAATGTAACCCTTCTGGGGCCCACATGGACAAGATAGCTGGGTCCTGTATGTTCCTCACCCCATATGATCTTTAGCACTCTGGCTTTGTTGGAGGACAAAGAGAAAATGAAACACTGAGGTCAGGACAAGAGTTATTTTTGTTCAGATTTTGAGTGTTTTGCTGACATGAACGCCGTGGTGACATTGATTCTAAATTCTTCAACTACTTGTATTTAAAGCAATGATTAACACAGACTGCAAAGTTGGGCTAAGCCACAAAATGATTTCTGCATAGAAGAGAAGAAGGAATTTCATTTCACATCAATTATTACATTAAAAACATAACAAGTTCCCAGAATCCCCACAGTGTGTTTGGATTGAGAGGTTAAGTGATGATCTCTTCTCAGTATATAAGTGATTTTCATATATAGGGGAGATTGTTTTGTAGTAGACTGGTTTAAATGAAGTTTAATGGTGACACGCATTAAACACATTTCTCTCATGTTCTGCTCGTTATGCATTATGACCCTTTTCTTGATGACTTTGCTGTGTTTATTGATGTAAACTTTGATTTTTCCTTTACTCATATTCTTTTCCTGCTTTTCATCCAGCTGGGGAACTGGTTATGGAGAAGCGGGCTACATCAAAATGTCACGCAACAAGAACAACCAGTGTGGCATCGCCCTGTACCCCTGCTACCCCATCATGTAGCTGCAGAGGAAACCAAACTGAGTCTATACAAACTTAAGTTTCCTTCCTACTTTTTTGCATTTTCTTTCTTCTTCATGTGATCACTGATACGCTTTATCTTAGCTTGTATTTCTGAATCTATAATAAAGATTTTATGAAGCATCATCCTCCTTGTTGAGTCTCAGTCACAGTGATACACGACAGGTTTGCATCGATATATCAGTTATGCGATTAGGCCAATGTTGGTATTTCAGTAAATATCAGATCTGTGTTCTGTACCGTTTATGCAGTGGAGGCAAAGATCTTACTGATTTTACTGAAGCAGCTTCAGACTTGTCTGTTGGCAGCTTCAACTGCTATAAAAACTGCCTGAAACAATCCATTGACTCTTTGGAAAATTGGTTTGCTGGTCGATTCAGCCTTTACATGTTACAACAGAATGAACGCCAAAATCAATACCTGTGTCTCTGGTAAATATCTCTATCCTGTGCACATGCTGACATGAAAGCGTCTTTAAATTACCTGCCTGTATGAAAGTAACATTGTCTTATGTAACCAAAAAACTCTATGTAAAGTTTTACAAACTATTTTATCCTGAACAGAATAAAACTAGAAAACATTGAGTCATTCAGATCGCTTAAACATAATGTGGACAAACATTGTTTCAACCAACAAAATGTAGTTTTTCATTTGTGACCACATTTTGTTAGGTTAGTGTACTGCCCGAGCTACACTACAAGGTGACCTGCACCGTCACCAAGCCAATCTAACCCTTCGTTCCAGAGTCAACAATGGAGAACCCTTGTATAGAATTGTCTATTTTTCCCTAGCACAGAGCCTAGAACCTGGCTACCCTGAATTCATCAGCAGGTTGAATTTCAGTGAGTGTAGGAAAGAGATGGACTCACTGCTCACAGGTGTGATGCACATAGCACATCAAATTGTTATGCTAGATCCAAATTCCAGACAGCTCGGTATATTTAAGAAGACTAAACCAATTGGCTACCTTTTCCCTGTTTTCCAGGTTGGTGCCTCATTATTATCAATCAATCAATCAATCTTTATTTGTATAACGCCAAATCACAACAGCGCTATCTCATGGCACTTCACAGAGCAGGTTCTAAACCGAACTGTTCAGGTTTCATTTAAAGAGACCCAACATTCCCACATGAGCAACAGTGGCAAGAAAAAACTCCCTTTTAACAGGAAGAACCCTCAGAACCAGACTCAGAGTGGGAGAACATCTGCCTTGACCGGTTGGGGTTGAGAGGAGAGAAAGGAAGGATAGAGGAGAGAAGCACAATGAAAATCAACAATGAAGCTAGAAGGTCCGGGACTGGTATCCGTCATCCGGACGTCTCCAGGCCCAGATTACCTATGAGACGAGAAAGCACAGACAACTCCGGGGAAGAAGTTTAGGTTATTGAATGCATTAATAGTACATGAATGTTAATGGATATAGATGGATGGGTAGAGAGAGAGAGGGAGGACGAGAGAGGAGCTCAGTGCATCACGGGAGTCCCCCGGCAGTCTAAGTCTATAGCAGCATAAGCTAAGAGCTCTAAGAGCCCTAAGTATAAGCTTTATCATAAAGGAAAGTTTTAAGCCTACTCTTAAAAGTAGAGAGGGTGTTTGCCCGCCGCAGTGTTCTAGTAGATAAATAAGGTACTATCAGTTCTTTAAGATATGATGGAGCCTGACCATTGAGAGCTTTGAAGGTGAGGAGAAGGATTTTGAATTCTATTCTGAATTTTACGGGAAGCCAATGCAGTGAAGCCATTTGAAGCTTATTGATCTTTTTTTAATATATTGATTATATTGAACTGGGCGTAACGTCCATGCTGTCTTGCTGCGGAGTTCAGTCTGAATTTATCTATAAAATCAACAAAAATACTAAATATACATTTTAACAAACCTGATGCTGCTTTTAAATCTAGTTTAACAGATTTATGAATTCATCATCTTACCAACTCTTATTATTGCTGAGCCTTATTCCTCCTGTTCAGACTCAGTTTATACTACTAGTCAGTATAAACAGGAGGAACCTGGTTACTTTATCGATGATCACATGGTTCGTTACCACCATCTAGTGGACAGATAGCAGAACTACATGTGATGTGTGATTTCTGTGACACTGACTGGTTAGACTGGTTTTCACGTCACTCTGATGTTGTTTAGACTAGGACTGTGAAGTTATGAGGATGTGACCCAGTCCTCAGATCAAATGCTCACAGACAGCAGGACTGACGAGGGAGAATGAGCAGCTTCTTCTCTCCCAGTGTTTCCTCTACACGTGAAGGTGGAAAGTGTCTGTAAGTTGACCTGAAGTGAGTTCAGCAGGTGAGAATCCTACCAGAGAAATCTGTAAATGTCTGATGAACACCATCACTTTGATCACATTGTGTTGTATCACTGTTTGACTGCAGCTCAAATGTTTCTTCATGCTGATTGGCTGTTTAAAATACCTGTTTGATGTTTGCTGGTATAAATATTCTCCAGATATTGTAAAGAGGTTAAACTACATTTATATTATGACGATTTACATGTATGACTGTTAGCGATTAGCAGGTAAAACCAACAGCAGTTTGATTTTAATCTCATCATCAGTGAAAAATGCAGGAAGTGTCAGAACTGGTTGAACAGCTTTGATCAACTTGACTAAAGTTCATTTTTTAACTGTGTTCAAACTTCCATCTTACAACACTGAGACTGACTCTGTTTAACTGACGCACATTTAACACAGTTCATGTCTCTAGATGGACCAGAGCTAGCTGTAAGGGACCTTAGAGGCTGCTTAGGGCCCCTCAGCCTTCAGGGGCCCAAACTAACAGAACATGTGAACTATGTTTGAGTTTAACTGTTAAACTTCTGCCACAGTTTAAATATTTAAAGATAAATGTGAACATTTAACTCACAGGTCATCGTTTTCTTTTGGTGCTAACTGACATCCCAACATACTTTTTATTGGTTTCAAGATATAACAAACCAATAAAGTTGAATATTAAAACAGTTTTGAGGATTTGAATAAATAACAGCTTTGGAGGACACATCATTATGTTTTGGGGACCAAAACTAAAAAACTAGAAAAAATTAAGGCTGTATAATAAATGTTAAGATTATGACAAAAAAACAAAAAAAAATCAAGCAGATTTAAGTAGGAAATACATTTTGGATGTACAAATTCAAACTTTGGGAAACATAATATTGACATTCGGCTGTAAAACAATTCTCAGATGAATCTCTTTTTAGTGCTTCACCAATGTTTATATTGCCTCTGAATATTTGTAACATGTTATTGACAGTAATAAGAACTACTGTGTGTGTGTGTGTGTGTGATGTGCAGCTTGTTGTAATGAATGAGCATGTTGTTGTGTTTGTGTGAAGGTGTTTCTCTGCTATGGATCAGTGTGAGGACAGAGAGGAGGGAGTCCCTCCCTCTAAAAGCTCTCAGTGTGGGGAACATGACAGCCAGACCAAAGCTCAGAGGTGAGATGAGGATCTCTAACTGTCCATCACTGTTCTCCACTCACATCACTCCACCATCATTATTCACACTCAAAGTTTTGTGTGTTGTGTTGAAGGACAGAGAAGCACAGACCAGACTCTGATGAACTCAGCCCACCTGAACCTCAGAAGTTCAAACAAGAACATAAATCTCTGTAGTGTTAAAAACATGAAGTACAGCACCACATCATCAGATCTCATCATGTTTTAAGGTTGATATGATTGTTCTGCCTGATTGTCTGACTGCAGGTTTCTTCTTACTGATGTCACTGTGGTCCCACATTTCAGAGTTAATTTAATGAGCCCAGTGTTGTTAGTTCTGATAGAAATGAGACCAAACTCATAGCAGGAGGTCATGTTTGAGCAGACTGTGTCCTGGAAGATCAGAGATGCATCTGTGCTCTCTAAGCAAGTTAGCCAAGCTAACAATGTCAGTTTGTTGTAGCTGTGTGGATCAGTTTCTTACTGCAGGTTTATGTAGAAACACCTGATGTGTCGTAGCTGTCGTCCAACAAAACACACAATCTTCAGGATCAACACTGTAGTTACACTTGTTTTATCTCTTCTCTGTTTCCATCAGGATCCATCAGCAGAGACCAGATTCTCCTGAACCCAGCTGTGTGTCCATGAAGAGTGACCGGTCTAATGATCGACTTCTTGACTTCAAACATGGACATCAGTCTGCTGATCAGAAGTCAGACTGTAAAATGTTTGTCTGTTTTTATCCAACTCTCATAAGAAGAAGTTTGATTGACTGAAACAGTTTTTACACACAATGTCCTCATAAACACAATCACACACACTCCTCCTACAAACACTTTTCTAGAAACCACAAACGTTATGTGTATAACAGTTATTAAACAGAGGTACAAAGTATTTACAGAGACAAATGATCAGAGGTCAGACAGAACAGCCGAGTGTTTTACCTGGATCCACTGTGATAGAACACAACACCTTTAACACTGAGTGTCATTATTTATTCTGAGACTTCATCTTTTCTTCACAGAGTTCATCAGCAGAGCTCAGAGGTTCTCAGTGGTCAGTCTGTCCAGCAGCATCAAACACAGTTGGACTCCATATTTATGGTGTGTAAATGTAAAGCACAGCTACTACTGCTAACTACAACAGCCACAGACTAAATACTAAACTACCATTCTGGTCCTAACAGTCTCCATGCTGCACTCTGTAGACCAGCAGCTTTTCAGTCTGTCACTGATCATCTGATGTTGACTTCTACCAGTTACATTTACATTTGATTCTGTTCCAGCTGCTGGAGGAGAACATCAGCAGGTTTGTGAAGAACGAGCTGAAGAAGATGCAGAAGACTCTGAGTCCAGATTACCCAGAATGCTTAAAGAGTCAGAGTGAGGATGAGGAGGTGTTGGACGGTGAGGAGGAAGAGCAGAGGAGGATCAGCAGAGAGGCATTTCTGGAGATCACAGTGCACTTCCTGAGGAGAATGAAGCAGGAGGAGCTGGCTGAGCGTCTGCAGAGCAGTAAGAGGATTTTAACAGATTTAACATGATGGAGAGGAAATGGAGGCAACATGGGAGAGGTTTATATTTCAAACTCTGCTGTTAATATGCTGCACACATCTGCATCAGATCTATGAATTCTTCTGAGCTGAAAACAGTCAGAAACTCTTAGTCCACAACTGATGAGCTGAATAGATTTCATAGTGGAGGAAAATAAAAACATCTGCAGTTTAATGTTTACATTCTACCAATTTACTGTAGAATCATCTGATTGATTTCATTTGTTGTTTGTTCATTCAGGAGCTTGTGCTGCAAAGTGTCGACATAAACTGAAGTCTAATCTGCAGAAGAAGTTCCAGTGTGTGTTTGAGGGGATCGCTAAAGCAGGAAACTCAACCCTTCTGAATCAGATCTACACACCACTCTACATCACAGAGGGAGGGACTCCAGTCAATGATGAACATGAGGTCAGACAGATTGAAACAGTATCCAGGAAATCAGTCAGACCAGAAACAACAATCAGACATGAAGACATCTTTAAAGCCTCACCTGGAAGAGATGAACCAATCAGAACAGTGATGACAAAGGGAGTGGCTGGCATTGGGAAAACAGTCTTAACACAGAAGTTCACTTTGGACTGGGCTGAAGACAAAGCCAACCGGGACATACACTTCACATTTCCATTCACTTTCAGAGAGCTGAATGTGCTGAAAGAGAAAAGGTACAGCTTGGTGGAACTTGTTCATCACTTCTTTACTGAAACCAAAGATGCAGGAATCTGCAGGTTTGAAGAGTTCCATGTTGTGTTCATCTTTGACGGTCTGGATGAGTGTCGACTTCCTCTGGACTTCCACAACACTGAGATCCTGACTGATGTTACAGAGTCCACCTCAGTGGATGTGCTGCTGACAAACCTCATCAGGGGGAAACTGCTTCCTTCTGCTCGCCTCTGGATAACCACACGACCTGCAGCAGCCAATCAGATCCCTCCTGAGTGTGTCGGCATGGTGACAGAGGTCAGAGGGTTCACTGACCCACAGAAGGAGGAGTACTTCAAGAAGAGATTCAGAGATAAGAAGCAGGCCAGAACCATCATCTCCCACATCAAGACATCACGAAGCCTCCACATCATGTGCCACATCCCAGTCTTCTGCTGGATCACTGCTACAGTTCTGGAGAATGTGTTGAAAAGCAGAGAGGGAGGAGAGCTGCCCAAGACCCTGACTGAAATGTACATCCACTTCCTGGTGGTTCAGTCCAAACTGAAGAACATCAAGTATGATGGAGGAGCTGAGAGTGATCCACACTGGAGTCCAGAGAGCAGGAAGATGATTGAGTCTCTGGGAAAACTGGCTTTTGAGCAGCTGCAGAAAGGCAACCTGATCTTCTATGAATCAGACCTGACAGAGTGTGGCATCGATATCAGAGCAGCCTCAGTGTGCTCAGGAGTGTTCACACAGGTCTTTAAAGAGGAGAGAGGGCTGTACCAGGACAAGGTGTTCTGCTTCGTCCATCTGAGTGTTCAGGAGTTTCTGGCTGCTCTTCATGTCCATCTGACATTCATCAAGTCTGGAGTCAATCTGCTGGCAGAAGAACAAACAACATCCTGGTCTGAAGCTTTGAGAGGCAAATCAACACGTTTCTACCAGAGTGCTGTGGACGAGGCCTTAAAGAGTCCAAATGGACAACTGGACTTGTTCCTCCGCTTCCTCCTGGGTCTTTCACTGAAGACCAATCAGACTCTCCTACGAGGTCTGCTGACACAGACAGGAAATAGCTTAAAGACCAATCAGGAAACAGTCGAGTACATCAAGAAGAAAATCAGTGAGAATGTGTCTGCAGAGAGAAGCATCAATCTGTTCCACTGTCTGAATGAACTGAATGATCGTTCTCTAGTGGAGGAGATCCAACAGTCCCTGAGATCAGGAAGTCTCTCCACAGATAAACTGTCTCCTGCTCAGTGGTCAGCTCTGGTCTTCATCTTACTGTCATCAGAAAAAGATCTGGACGTGTTTGACCTGAAGAAATACTCTGCTTCAGAGGAGGCTCTTTTGTGGCTGCTGCCAGTGGTCAAAGCTTCAAGTAAAGCTCTGCAAGTGGATAAAACACTGGATATTTGAACAATATCAAATATGTTGAATAAAACATTTTGTGTTCATTACTAATCCTTTCTTCAGGCTGAGTGGCTGTAACCTCTCAGAGAGAAGCTGTGCAGCTCTGTCCTCAGTTCTCAGCTCCCAGTCCTCCCATCTGAGAGAGCTGGACCTGAGTAACAACAACCTGCAGGATTCAGGAGTGAAGCAGCTTTCTGCTGGACTGGAGAGTACAACCTGTGAACTGGAAACTCTCAGGTCACAATAGAGCAGCTATAATCCTGTTGTACTGAACAATGACAATACATATTAATGTTAATTATTCTGTACATCATCTGTAGGATTCTGGTACATATGTGATTAAAAACATTGTGTTATCAACCTTTTTATATTTCCAGTCTGTCAGGATGTCTGATCACAGAGGAAGGTTGTGCTTCTCTGGCCTCAGCCCTGAGCTGCAACCCCTCCCATCTGAGAGAGCTGGACCTGAGCTACAATCATCCAGGAGACTCAGGAGAGAAGTTACTGTCTGTTGGACTGGAGGATCCATACTGGAGACTGGACACTCTCAGGTATGTGTAGAAACCTTTAAAATTTAGATAAATGTAAAAAAATGAAAGTGTGTTTCCTGTAAACTACAGATAAATTAATTCAAAGACTACATTTACCATGATCCTTTGTTTTCTTGTGGGTTTCTGTCCTGTTTTTTGGATATGTTCAGTATGTTATGAGTGATGTAATCTAAACCAATCAGAAATCACTTTGGGGGAGTTAGACTGTGTGATGTGAGTGTGAAGCTTCCTAACTGAGTGAACTGTCCCACAATTCCTTATGGCAGCAATATTTAACACGACCAAGTGACGCAGCATTCACAAACTCAACTTAGTCGACTCTGCAGCGATTCACAAAACATTCTACGTCTTTGAAACAGAAACAGAATTTCACATGTTTTCATGTTTTCATCTAAAATCAACAATAGGAATAGAAATTAAACCAAAACCAGAAAACAACTTGTTTTTCTCTGTTATTGTTTTATCTATATGTTATGTATGTATGTATGGAGCAGTTATTTAATGAAAGTAGTGCCTCTATTTATATTCCTTCAATATTCATTCAGTCACAACTGATTCTCAGTTGTGACTGAATAAAACATTTTGTCCCAACACATCCAGAGAAAAGCCTTCGTAAGGTTTACATACTGACACTGAAGATACTTACCATTGTTTCTAGCTCATAGTTAGAGGAGACAGAGTGCTGTTATTTACTGGTTATTAAATATATTATAACTGCATACACTCTGTGATCATTCGAAACATAGTTTTATCTTCTTATTTAAGCCTGTAGCAACATCTATAAGTAAACTGTACATTTAACCAGCTCAACACTGCTAAGAACTCAGGATCCTGTTAACTGATATTTTGAATAGTAGCTCAGTTTAATATCAGAGACATCCTAGATACTGCTTTACTGGACTCTGCTGGTCACAGCATGTAACTGGAAACAGAAGGTTACATAAGGACAGACAGGTGGACACTTTCAGGTCACATTTAACAGTAAATGTAGTTTTAGTCATAATTGAGTCATGTACATTGTTTTAGTTTTAGTGGACTAAATATCATTAGATTATAGATTATAGTCTATATAATATAATAAAGTTTAAAGGATCATGCTTTTTTAAAGTTAGTCTTGAATGAGTGAAGGCATTATTCCTACTAGATGAAATGAATGTTATATTTATCTGTTATTGAATGGTAGGAAGGTTTGAATGGTTAATACACACAGACATATCTTTATTTACCTGGCTTGGCCATAAAAGAGCATCTCAATAACAATAATCGGCTGCTAATGTTGCTTCAAGTTTGAAGTGGAGACAGATGACAGAATAAACTCCAGTGTGTCTCTCTGTTATATTTAGTTTTCTGATTCATCATCTCGTTAAAAATCTGTTAATCAACATGCAGAGATCAATATTTAATCTAGTGATTTGTCATGTGGGAGGACATATTTGATTATCACATCTTCTTCTTCTGGTCTTTTCCTCTCAGACTTCAGTGAAAGAATCCAGCAGACAGTTGAGACAGATGAGTTTCAGCCTGTTTCTGTGTCACTCTGACAAACTGAGGAACACTGCTTCATGTTGAACAGCAGTTAGGACTCATGTTGGATAGAAAATCATTCTGACTGTGTTTCTTCCTCTAGGGTGGACCATGGTGGAGAGCACAGGTTAAAACCTGGTGTGAAGAAGTGTAAGTGTGGATTGAATTTGATTCATGACAACCAAACAGCACACAGTCAGTTTCTCTTTAAATACAAAGTTGGTCTTTGTGGTATTTATTCATTAAAGCATTATTGACAAAATGTGTCATCATGAAACTTTATAGAAATGAACAACAGATCAGAAGTTAAACAGAGAATAAATCCATCAGGTGTGTCAGATGATAAACTGCTGCTGTGTTGTTTCTTCTTCTCTTCATCAGATTTCTGTGAACTCACACTGGACACAAACACAGCACACAGAGAACTCAAACTGTCTGATAACAACAGGAAGGTGACACGTGTGAAGGAGGATCAGTCATATCCTGATCATCCAGACAGATTTGACTGGTGGTCTCAGCTGCTGTGTAGTAATGGTCTGACTGGTCGCTGTTACTGGGAGGTCGAGAGGAGAGGAAGAGTTGATATATCAGTGAGTTACAGAGGAATCAGCAGGAGAGGAAAGAGTAAAGACTGTTTGTTTGGATGGAACGATCAGTCCTGGAGACTGACATGCTCTGATGATGGTCGTTACTCTGTCTGGCACAATAAGAGAGAAACATCCATCTCCTCCCCGTCCACCTCCATCTCCTCCTTCCCCTATTTACCCACCTCCTCCTCCTCCTCTGTCTCTAACAGAGTAGCAGTGTATGTGGACTGTCCTGCTGGCACTCTGTCCTTCTACAGAGTCTCCTCTGACACACTGATCCACCTCCACACCTTCAACACCACATTCACTGGACCTCTATATGCTGGGTTTGGGTTTAAGTCTGGTTCCTCAGTGTCTCTGTGTCCTCTGTCTGAGTGAGAGTCTCTTCCTGTGTGTGAAGATGTAAATAAATAACTTTGAGAAGTTTGAGTAACATTATTTTCATTGCTGGTTAAAATTCAAGCAGAAGCAAACACAACGAGCTTCTGTAACATTGATCTGATTATTAAAATAAAAACCAGTTTGAACTTGAAGCTTTTGGTTTTCTGTTTGTTTTTGACACCAGCAGGACTCCGTACATCTCAGCTCTCTGTTTTTACTTTATTGAACAACAGCAGAATATACAGGTAAACATTAATATCAGTTAAAAGATAATAAACACTTCATAAAAAAATAAACACTTCATAAAAAGCCACAAAGCAACAATAAGGCTTCTGTGGCTTCAAATTAAAATAATCTGTGAGCTGTAGAAAAACTTGTGTTTTATTCTTTCTTTGAAAAGTTTGTGTAATATTCTTCTTGTTAAACTTTTGATCTGTTCAGAAACCGGAGCTACATCCGAGAGTCCGTGCACGCGCAGCAGCTGACGGCAGGTGAGTCAGAGTTTCAGTTACCATGGTGACTGACTCAGAGTTTCAGTTACCTCTCTTTCCTCATCTCAGGGTTAAGAGCTGATAAAAGTCCTCACATTCTGTACTTTAGGAGAAGTTGTGATAATGTTTTAAAAAGACGAGTGAAGCAGTTATTAGATGTTTGGACTGAGCGCATCACTTCCTGCTGTGCTTTGTGTCGGCCAGCAGGTGTCAGTAGTGGAGCAGCTGAAGTCTGGAGAGGTGAACTCCATCTCAACACTACGGCTTTAAAAACCTTCATCCAAAACTCGTCCAAACCTCAGACTGACTGATCAGAGACTCACATGTGATCAAACTGCTGCTGCTTCAAAAGTCGCCCCCTGCATGGAGAGTAGACGCTTTTACCATCTGGGAGGCGCTTCAGTACTCCCACAGCTTTTAAACAGCGCTACAAAAATTCCTTTATCCCTCTTTCCATCCAAGCACTGAACGCACTTTACAGAGGGAGATAGTCCTCGTCCATCCTAGTCCCCCCCTCCCTGGCTTGGACCTATTTATTTAATCATATTTATTAGTTTTTTCTTTTCTAAATTCATGTTTTTAATTCCAATCAATGAATGTAGTTGTTGTGTTTTAATGTGTTGTGTGATCTGTGTTGTCTTTTCTGTATTCCTGCAGCAAACTAAGTGGACAAAGAATCAAATTAATCTGAATCTGAATCTTCATCACATCTGAACTCAGCTGCTCTGACCTGTAGATGATCACATGGTTCGTTACCACCATCTAGTGGACAGATAGCAGAACTGCATGTGATGTGTGATTTCTGACATGTAACTTTATATATTTAATACAATAACTTTATATATTTAATACAATAACGTGTGTGTGTATATATATATGTATATACACACACACACACACACACACACACACACACACACACACACACACACATATATATATGTATATACACATACATTGGTACATTATTTGGTACATTATTTGTACCAAATAATTCAACTTGCTTAAAAACAGTAAATAAAACACCATATCAACTAGTTTGGCATGACACACACACATATACATATATACATATATACATAGGAAGGAAGGAAGTAAGATCATGCCAAACTAGTTGATATGGTGTTTTATTGACTATTTACTGTTTTTAAGCAAGTTGAATTATTTGGTACAAAGTTGTATTTAACATAATAATAACTCCCTCCTCCTTCCTCCACCTCCTCCTCCTCTCTGTCTTTTGTGGTGAAGCTGTGAAAAATAAACCTGAACTTTGATTTGAATAAAGAGAAATCAAACCAGCAACAAAGAGGATCCGGTTTCAGGCTGAGAACACAAAGCAGAACAAACTGGGACACTGACGCACTAGAATAGCAGAACAGTAGAACAGCAGAACAGTAGAACAGTAGAACAGCAGAACAGTAGAACAGCAGAACAGTAGAACAGTAGAACAGTAGGAAGGAAGGAAAGAAGGAAGGTAGGAAGGAAGGACAGATGGGAGGAAGGAAAGAAGGAAGGTAGGAAGGAAGGACAGATGGGAGGAAGGAACAGAAGAAGAAGGACAGAAGGAACACAGGAAGGAAAGTGGGCCGGATCGCAGCCCCCCAGTGGGCCAGTTCTGGCCCGCAGGCCTCATGTTTGACCCACTAACAGTAAATATAATATTATTGGTTAATATGTCGATATCAGCATCGGCTCCAGAAGTCGTTGAACTTCCTGTTAAATCTCAAAGTGCTTTTGGTGACCTCAGGATTGGGTCACTGCTTTTTGCGGATGATGTGGTCCTGTTGGCCTCATCAGACCGTGACCTCCAACTCTCACTGGATCGGTTCGCAGCCGAGTGTGAAGCGGCCCGGGATGAGAATCAGCACCTCCAAATCCGAGGCCATGGTCCTCAGCCGGAAAAGGGTGGAGTGCACTCTCCGGGTCGGGGATGAGATCCTGCCCCAAGTGGAGGAGTTCAAGTACTTCGGGGTCTTGTTCACGAGTGAGGGAAGGATGGAACGGGAGATCGACAGGCGGATCGGTGCGGCGTCTGCAGTAATGCGGACTCTGCACAGATCCGTCGTGGTGAAGAGAGAGCTGAGCCGAAAGGCGAAGCTCTCAATTTACCAGTCGATCTTCGTTCCTACCCTCACCTATGGTCATGAGCTTTGGGTAGTGACCGAAAGAACAAGATCGCGGGTACAAGCGGCCGAAATGAGCTTCCTCCGTAGGGTGGCTGGGCTCTCCCTTAGAGATAGGGTGAGAAGCTCAGTTATCCGGAGGGAGCTCGGAGTAGACCCGCTGCTCCTCCACGTCGAGAGGAGCCAGATGAGGTGGTTCGGGCATCTAATTAGGATGCCTCCCGGACGCCTCCCTGGTGAGGTGTTCAGGGCACGTCCCACCGGTAGAAGACCTCGGGGAAGACCCAGGACACGCTGGAGAGACTATGTCTCTCGGCTGGCCTGGGAACGCCTCGGGGTCCCCCGGGAAGAGCTGGACGAAGTGGCTGGGGAGAGGGAAGTCTGGGCTTCCCTGCTTAGGCTGCTGCCCCCGCGACCCGACTCCGGATAAGCGGAAGAAGATGGATGGATGGATGGATGGAATGATAAGTTATGCTATAAGATGAATGATGTGCACTTTAACACTGATGTAAAGTTTATCACTATAAACACACTTTAGACAATATGAACTGTAACACAACATACTGTACAGCTAGGCTTACAACTATAATAAAAGGGTGGAAAAGGAATAGCATTTTGATTGACTATTACAAGCTAAGAAAACCTTAGCTAACCAGATGTTAATAAAAATGCTGATTAGATCTAATATTTACACATTACCCTGAGGAAACCCAGCGAGCACAAACCCTAATTTCAACGTTTGATTTCCGGTTAAAAACAGGTTGATATGAGGTCTGAACGTCTTTTCAGCCGTCTAAAAACAGTTACAACATCAACGTGTCATAAAACACACATTTGTTTGTTATCGGTTGATAATTACCTCAGTTGTAGCTCTCTACAGAGATTGTATTGATTGACGTTTTTTCTATAAATGAGAGGAGGTGAAATGACGTCCAAACAAAACGTAATTTCAAAGCATTTAATGTTGAATAAAATATCATAAATATGAAACTATATATAGACTATGTCTGCACACTAAATAAGCTGGGACTTTTCTATACAGCAATTCCCGGTGAAATATGTTTTCTATTTTTCTATGTGAACGTTGAATAAATGTCTCCATATAGCAAAAAACTTTCACTTTTCAACCAATTTTCAACGTCTTTTCACCGGTTACCATAGATACACGTCTTTTAGACCAAAATGTGCTTGCTGGGAAGTAAGGTGGGAGTAGTTACATTACTATTTTCCATAACAACTTAGGCAAATAATGTCATGACATCATCTTTATTGTAACATTACCTCTGTCTTTGTCTCGTTTTTCCTCCTCTTCTTTTCTTTTTTTTCTCCCCTGGGCACCAGACAGTTTGGGACGTTATGACATATTGTTGTCGAGCTTGCCTTGGGGTCACGTTAAAAAACGACCATCCTCCCCCAGGTAGCAGGTACAGTCTAATTAGTGTGTGTGTGGGGGGGGGGGGGGCGTCTTAGGAAAGTAACGTGTCATCATTATTATTATTAGTATTCCTATTTAACAGGCTTGGCTATGCAGTTAAATTAATGTGGGCTTATTATCTTCATATTAAGACATGATACCAAGTAGTTTTAAGAATAGTGGAAGTTACATTTTTTTCTTCCCCCATTTGTGGCGCCCCCTGGATGGACAGCGCCCTTAGCATTTGCCTATACTGCCTATGCCACGGGCCGGCCCTGCTCCCTGGTGAGGTGTTCAGGGCACGTCCCACCGGTAGGAGACACAGGACACGCTGGAGAGACTATGTCTCTCGGCTGGCCTGGGAACGTCCGGGATCCCCCGGGAAGAGCTGGACGAAGTGGCTGGGGAGAGGGAAGTCTGGGCTTCCTGTTTAGGCTGCTGCCCCCCGAGACCTGACCCCAGATAAGAGGAAGAGGATGGACGGACGGAATATATCGGTATTTGTTTTGCTCTGCAGGTATTATTCATAAAAGCTCAAACATTAAAAAACAAACCAAATATTTATAATCTTTATGTGTAATAATAATATATCAAACACAACTTCAATGTTTATATGAACATTAATAGAATAATTATATAAAACCATTTGATCACAAAACTAAGACGAAATATGTGAAATGCAACAAAAATAAAATAATAATAATTAAAGCTGCAAGCAGCGGTGAACGGGCCACTCATGATTTTATGAGTTGCCTTACATATATTATATACAGTATAACATAAAACTATTATAGTTACATTACTTTAATTTTTAAATCAGACACAATCAAACAATTACAAGCGTGAAATATTTAGAAAATGCGTAATATAAATATAAAACATCAGTAATTTTATTGAAAAAGACAAAAATATAAAAAATGACCAGAAAACTTATATAATAATTAATATTTATTATCATTTTAATTATTACAGTTTTATCATTTATTAACTTTGTTTAAGCAGCGCAGTACGACGAGTGTTAGAGCCAGACGAGAATGAAGTTGTAATGTTACGAGAATAAAGTCGTAATATTAGCAGAATAAAGTTGCAATATTACGAGAATAAAGTCGTAACATTACGAAAATAAAGTCGTAACATTAGGAGAATAAAGTCGTAACGTTAGGAGAATAAAGTTGTAACGTTAGGAGAATAAAGTCGCAATATTACGACAATAAAGTCATAACATTACGAGAATAAAGTCGTAACATTACGAGAATAAAGTCGTAATGTTAGGAGGATAAAGTCGAAATGTTACGAGAATAAAGTTGTAATGTTACAACAATAAAGTCATAATATTACGAGAATAAAGTCGTAATGTTAGGAGAATAAAGTCGTAATATTAACAGAATAAAGTCGTAACGTTAGGAGAATAAAGTCGTAACATTAGGAGAATAAAGTCGTAACGTTAGGAGAATAAAGTCGTAATATTAGCAGAATAAAGTCGCAATATTAGCAGAATAAAGTCGTAACGTTACGAGAATAAAGTCGTAACATTAGGAGAATAAAGTCGTAATATTAGCAGAATAAAGTCGCAATATTAGCAGAATAAAGTCGTAACGTTACGAGAATAAAGTCGTAACATTAGGAGAATAAAGTTGTAATATTACGAGAACAAAATTGTAATTTATCACAATTCTCCTAATATTACGACTTTATTTATTTATTTATTTATTTATTTATTATTTCGTCTTTTAAAGCGCTTTCACTCCGTCGTAGCTTTACAGAAAATAAATAAAATCATGTCAAGTGTTCATTCAAATCAGATTTATAATGAAACAAAAACAATAAAACAATAAAATCGTAGAAAATCCTGTTCGGTGTAAAAATGTTTGTTGGCGGTTTCCTCTGTCTGAGCTGTAAAGTGTCACTATGGGTTGATCGTGTACATTCCCGTCCGATGAGACGCTGGTTTATCAAGTTCAACCTGAAAATAGACAAAAACAAGATGAATGATGGATAGATAGATAGATAGATACATGGATGGATAGATAGATAGATAGATGGATAAATAGATAGGTGGATAGATGGATTGCTGTATGGATAGGTGGGTGGATGGATGGATGGATGGATGGATGGATAGATAGATAGATAGATAGATAGATAGATAGATAGATAGATAGATAGATAGGTGGATTGATGGATGGATAGGTGGGTGGGTGGATGGATGGATGGATGGATGGATAGATAGAGTAATAGCAGCATTAACAGTAATAGAAACACAAGTGAGAGTTTGAATAAATAAAGTGAACAAATAACATGAAGCTGCTGCTGCTGATAAAGAATAAATAGCAGATATTTCAATGGGAGAGATTAAAGTCCAGTTCAGGCCAAACATAGGCGAGGTCACTTCCTGTTATCAAACATAGGCGAGGTCACTTCCTGTTACCAACAACAGAAAGACACGAACACAGGCCATTACTTATCTGACTCTGACTTACAGTACAAGAGCTAAAGTTCTCGTTTCACCGCTCCGGTCTCACACTGATTTGAGTTTTGTTTGTCGACTTTCTTTGTTGTCGCGGCGACGTTAATCAAGTCGATCAGATTAATCACATTTCAGGTAAGGTGTTCCCATTATTCTCTTTATTCACTGTGTAAATGTTGACTGTGACTCACTAAAATACAAACAGGACTCACACCCATTCACACCAGCCAGCGCCCAACACACACGCATTACAGCTACCGATCAACACCACGGCTGGGACCATGTTTCTCAGTAGCTATAATTAAGGCCGCACCCAAAAAAAACCCCAAAAACAGCTGATCGGTTTTCTATCGCTGATTCTCACGTCATGTCTTCTTTTTTATAAAGTCACGTGTGGATCATTAACCTGGTTACAGCTTCTACCTGCTGAGAAGATCTCAGGCAGCAGTATGAGATGAGGAGAGGAGCGGGGGAGGGGCTGCTCAGGTCTCTACACTGAGCAGGGGCGGGTGTTAGGGTTGTGGGGGAGGGGCTCAGGTCTGTACACTGAGTGGGGGGGGGGTGGTGTTAGGGTTGGGAGCTCAGGTCTCTACACTGAGCAGAGGCGGGTGTTAGGGTTGGGGGGTGTTAGGGTTGGGAGCTCAGGTCTCTACACTGAGCAGAGGCGGGTGTTAGGGTTGGGGGGTGTTAGGGTTGGGAGCTCAGGTCTCTACACTGAGCGGTGGGCGGGTGTTAGGGTAGGGGGGGAGCTCAGGTCTCTACACTGAGCAGGGGCAGGTGTTAGGGTAGGGGGAGCTCAGGTCTCTACACTGAGCGTGGTGGGGGGGTGTTAGGGTAGGGGGAGCTCAGGTCTCTACACTGAGTAGGGGCAGGTGTTAGGGTACGGGGAGCTCAGGTCTCTACACTGAGCGTGGTGGGGGGGGTGTTAGGGTAGGGGGAGCTCAGGTCTCTACACTGAGCGTGGTGGGGGGGTGTTAGGGTATGGAGGGAGCTCAGGTCTCTACACTGAGCAGGGGCAGGTGTTAGGGTACGGGGAGCTCAGGTCTCTACACTGAGCGTGGTGGGGGGGTCTTAGGGTAGGGGGAGCTCAGGTCTCTACACTGAGCAGGGGCAGGTGTTAGGGTAGGGGGAGCTCAGGTCTCTACACTGAGCAGGGGCGGGTGTTAGGGTAGGGGGAGCTCAGGTCTCTACACTGAGCGTGGTGGGGGGGTGTTAGGGTAGGGGTATGGAGTTTATTCCCTATCTTAATTCAAGAGCATATTAAATGGATTTGAGAGCAGTATTTATTGATTTCATGCTCAGATTTTGTGATATTTTCTCTCAAAACTCTGCTCTCACACTCAAATTTGCTCTGCGCATGCTCACAGTGTGTCCTCGCACTCGGTTACAACGCTGCTCGCACAGATTTCCTGCGCTCACACTCGAGTTCTTCCTCTCGCACTCAAGTAGTTTGTGCTCGCGGATCTCTGCTCTGCTCTCGGATTTTTTGTGGATCAAAGCTGTCAACCAATAGAAGGCCAGCTAGTATTGACCAATCAGACTGTCCCTGTTTGTTTGTGGGTGCGTTCGCTGTTCTTCGTGGAGCGTCGCATACGGGCGGGCACTCTTTCAACCGGGTTTATACACTCCTGACCTCCGCTGCTGTAATAAATGTGGTTTCTTTCATTTTTTTGACCACTGTTGGTCAGTGTTTTGGTTTATGGTTTTGGTTCACTGTCAGTGCTCAGCTGTTTTAAGAGAGAAAGCTCTAAAAATCCACTCTACAAAACCCCCAAATATTGAGCTGTTAATTATGTTTGAGGAGGATTTAGCAGCTAAAGAGCTGAATATTTCCCTCAGGAGTTGTTAGAGAGCAAAAACAAAGAGAAAAGAGAATGAATATTGGACGTACAGTCACCGGTGTCATGACTCCAAATGAATGATAATGTTGATCATTTACTGCTGATGTGAAAATAAACAAGTGTGTTATATGACACAGATGATTGTTTTGCGTTTGAACAGGTTAGAAGCATAGACATATATATATATATATATATATATATATGTCTATGGTTAGAAGAGTCGAAGAACAGTGAACGCACCCATAAACAAACAGGGACAGTCTGATTGGTCAATACTAGCCGGCCTTCTATTGGTTGACAGCTTTGAGCCACAAAAAATCCGAGAGCAGAGCAGAGATCCGCGAGCACAAGCTACTTGAGTGTGAGAGGAAGAACTCGAGTGTGAGCGCAGGAAATCTGTGCGAGCAGCGTTGTAACCGAGTGCGAGGGAGCAAATTTGAGTGCGAGAGCAGAGTTTTGAGAGTAAATATCACAAAATCTGAGCATGAAATCAATAAATACTGCTCTCAAATCCATTTAATATGCTCTTGAATTAAGATAGGGAATAAACTCCATATAGGGGGAGCTTAGGTCTCTACACTGAGCGGGGGCGGGTCTTAGGGTAGGGGGAGCTCAGGTCTCTACACTGAGCGGGGGCGGGTGTTAGAGTAGGGGGAGCTCAGGTCTCTACACTGAGCGTGGTGGGGGGGTGTTAGGGTAGGGGGAGCTCAGGTCTCTACACTGAGCGTGGGGGGGGGTGCTAAGGTGTGGGGGGGGAGCTCAGGTCTCTACACTGAGCGGGGCCGGGGGGTGTTAGGGTAGGGGGAGCTCAGGTCTCTACACTGAGGGTGGGGGGGGGGGGGGGGTCAGGTCTCTACACTTATACCCCTTTACCTTGCTTTTCCACCACCAAAGCTCCACCAAAGCTCCAGCACCGAGCCTCAGAATGGGAGCCAGAACAAGCACCAACTCTTTGCTGTTCTAAAGCAAGAACCGATGACGTCAGCGGACAGGGGGCGGGGCTAATGTTTATTAGCCAGCTAGCGGGGCTAACGTTTATTAGCAGACTAGCGGGGCTAACGTTTATTAGCAGACTAGCATGGCATTTACAGAGGGTTAAAGATTTGTCTGGCTATGTTATACAGTGACGTAATTGCGTGGCTCCTTGCAGGTGGAAAAGCAACCTGTTGGTAAGAGGTGCTTGGATTAGCACCAACTGAGCACTGGCTCCGAACCAGCACTGGCTCCAAACCAGCACTGGCTCTAGTATTGGCTCCGAACCAGCACTGGCTCCAGCTCGGTGGAAAAGGGGTATCAGAGCCTGAAGTAGGAGGAGCATCTATGGAAGCCTAATGATGCCAAAAGTAAAATGAGTCAAACTAACAATTTCCATTTTTTAAATTTCAAATAAAAGAAGTCATTTATTTCCTCACTGAAGTTTTCTTATAGTTAAAGTCTCATCTGGATCTGGTGAGCTGAGCGTATCGTCTGCAGCTTGTTCAGATGAGCAGGAAGTGAATCTGTTTTTGTAAATGAATGAATGAACGTGGCTGCAGGGAACAGACTCTTTCCCAGGAGTCACGTTACTACACACAAAGACACAAAGACACCAACACACTGAGGGTTAGATCCTCTGTCACATTACTGTCTGCTAGCCTCAGTCTGCTCCTCTTCCTCTCTCCTTCCTCTTCCTCTCTTTCCTCTCTCTTCTCTCTCCTCTCTCCTTCCTCTCTCTCCTCTCCTTCCTGTCTCTCCTCTTCTTCCTCTCTACTCCTCTTCCTCTCTCTACTCCTCTCCTTCCTCTCTCTCCTCTCCTTCCTCTCTCTGCTCTCCTTCCTCTCCCACTCTCTCCTCTCCTTCCTCTCTCTCCTCTCCTTCCTCTCTCTCCTCCTCTTCCTCTCTCTCCTCTCCTTCCTCTCCTTCCTCTCTCTCCTCTCCTTGCTCTCTCTCCTCTCCTTCCTCTTCCACTCTCTCCTCTCCTTCCTCTCTCTCCTCTCTCTTCTCCTCTTCCTCTCTCCTCCTCTTCCTCTCCTTCCTTTCTCTCCTCTCTACTCCAACCGGTGGAGGCAGATGTTCTCCCACTCTGAGTCTGGTTCTGAGGGTTCTTCCTGTTAAAGGGAGTTTTTTCTCTCCACTGTCACCAAGTGTGTCTCATGTGGGAATGTTGGGTCTCTTTAAAGTTAAAACCTGAAGAGTTCTGTTTAGACCTGCTCTATGTGGAAAGAGCCTTGAGATAACTTTGTTGTGATTTGGCGCTCTATAAATAAAGATTGATTGATTAAGCTGAAACTATTATGTTTTCAGTTCACTTGATCATGTATTTTATCCAACTAAACCCCCAAATATTGAATTTCCAGACATTTAGGAGAAAGAAAAGAGAATATTGAACCAGCAAACCTTACAAAAACAATGACTCAATAACTTCCTGCTGATTGATTGATATTTGTTATGTGTCTTTGTGAAATCATTCCCAGCCGAGTTTGAATCGTTCCAGTTTAGAAGTCAGAAAACCAGTTGGAGCCAGATGGAGCCACTAATAGAAATACCAGCTAATAAAAACACATTTAACTGTATTTTTCAGTGGGTAGAGCACCCGCCCCGTGTGTAGAGGCTACAGTCCTCGCTGCAGGCGACCCCGGTTCGAATCCCGCACCAAGCGGTCCTATCCTGCATGTCATTCCCCCCTCTCTGCCTCCTGTTTCCTGTCTCTCTCTACTAACCTGTATATTAAAAAAAGGGCAAAAGCCCCAAAAAATATACTTTAAAAAAAAACAACTGTATTTTTCAGATAGAAACTGGACGGGACGGTTTTGGATGTCGAGGTCGGGGCTGGTGGAGTTTATCAGAGATCATTCCAGTTGAAATCTCCGACTCGGAAATTCAGACTTTTGAGAACAATTGGAAACTTCTAACAGACTGAAGTCCTGGTGAGGACATTCCTGGTCATCATGTGTCTTTATAAAGATTTGTCTTCAGTGATGTTTGACTTACGAACTGTTTCCCGTTGGCACCCTCGAAGTGGCTGTGTGTGGTGTACAGCGGGATGTTGTCTCCACGGCTCAGGTTGGTGTAGGGACTGAAGCCGCTGTAGCGCCCCCTGCAGCAGCACCACACCAGCTGGAGAGGAACAACACTGACTGTTAGCTGCCTGACAAGAAAACAGAGACTGCAGCTCCACGAACGGCCACTAGAGGCTCCAACAGGCATGTTGTTACCACGGTGACGCCGTTGGTTAGTTAACCTCAGACTCACAGAGGAAACCAGCAGGTGACTTGTATGTTTGACACTTTTTAGTTTTAGTTTTTACTCTAAAAGAAGAATAAAAATGTGCAGCTCTAAATAAAAGTGTTACAAAAGGTGAGAACCGTATTTAATCAACTATAGGTGTGTGTGTGTGTGTGTGTGTGTGTGTGTGTTTTTCTATCCTGGTGGGGACCGCAACCTGACATATTACAAACCCGTGGGGACCGATTTTTCCTGGTCCCTGGACCTTTTCCTGACAAAGTGTGTAAGTGTGTAACATATTAGCTTCGCATTAGCAAATTAGCTTAGCGATTAGCCCCCTAGCTAACTGGATTATTAGATGCATTGTTAATGGTTAGGGTCAGCGTTAGGGTTTCAATCTAACATTTGTTCAAATACTGAATATGAATTGTACTGTAGTCAACAGTGATGCCAATTGTATGCTAATAGACGTTAACATTACGGGTCCCAACGAGGGGGGGTAACAGTCAGGTTTCAGATTTATGTGAGTTTTTGATATTTCAAGTCATTTTTTTGTTCAAACAGAATTATGATGAATTTAGGAGTTAAAATGACGTCTGTAGACCCTTTAGAAAGGCTGGAAGGTCAGATTTCCCACGAGGTAGTAAAAACAGGTATGTGTGTGTGTGTGTGTGTGTGTGTGTGTGTGTGTGTGTGTGTGTGTGTGTGTGTAATCACCAGTGCTATCAGCAGCAGGATCAGCAGCAGTAGAACCAGAGCTGCCAGGACCAGCAGAGCGATCCCCCATCCAGGTACGCCTCCACCTCCACCGGCACCTGCACCGGCACCGGCGGGGGGTGCGGTTGTGCTCGCGGTCGTATTCTTGTCCTCTGCTGTGATTGGTTTATTCGGGGTAACAGAAACATGTGAACTGCTGGCTGTCTTAGTCCCGCCTCCTGTTGGCATGGTAACACCGGCGGTTTTTGTTGTCGTCTCCTTCGTCGTCTTGGACGTAGAGCTGCTGTGAATGTTGTTGCCAGTCGTGGTGGTTATGGTACTTGTCGTCGTGGTAACAGTAGAACTGTGTGCAGCAGGGTGTTTGGTGCTGGTTCCAGCAGTGGTTGTCGTGGTAACACCAGGGGATATCGTTGTCTTGGATGTAGACTTGCTGTGAGTGTCGTTGCCACTTGTTGTCATGGTAACATGAGAACTGTGTGCAGTGGTGTGTTCGGTGCTGTTTCCAGTGGTGGCTGTCATGGTAACACCACTGGACATCACTGTGCTGGATGTAAAGTTGCCATCAGTGGTGTTGCCACTTGTCGTCATGGTAACATGAGAACTGTGTGCAGTGGTGTGTTCGGTCCCGTTTCCAGTGGTGGCTGTCATGGTAACATCACTGGACGTCACTGTGCTGGATGTAAAGTTGCCATCAGTGGTGTTGCCACTTGTCGTCATGGTAACATGAGAACTGTGTGCAGTGGTGTGCTCGGTGCCGTTTCCAGTGGTGGCTGTCATGGTAACACCACTGGACGTCACTGTGCTGGATGTTAAGTTGCCATCAGTGGTGTTGCCACTTGTCGTCATGGTAACATGAGAACTGTGTGCAGTGGTGTGTTCCTTGCCGTTTTCAGCGGTGGTTGTCATGGTAACACCACTGGACGTCACTGTGCTGGATGTTAAGTTGCCATCAGTGGTGTTGCCACTTGTCGTCATGGTAACAGGAGAACTGTGTGCAGTGGTGTGTTCCTTGCCGTTTTCAGCGGTGGTTGTCATGGTAACACCACTGGACGTCACCGTGCTGGACGTAGACTTGCCGCCAGTGTTGTTGCCACTTGTGGTGCTTTTGGCACTCGTCGTCGTGGTAACAGAAAAACTGTTTGCAGCAGGGTTTGTTGTAGTGTGGTCAGGGGGGAGGGGGCTGACGGTGTGACTGGTTTCCAAGGTGACGGTGGGTCTCGGTGTTGTCGTGTGGCTACTGGTGTGGTCCGTCGCCATGGTTACAGGAGTGGTTTTTGTAGCGGAGTGTTCAGTGGTCGTCATGGATACAGTGTGCGTTGTTGGTGGGATGGTGGTTTGCGACACTACAGAAATGGAAAAGGAACAAAATGTGTTTGATGTGTGAACAGAAAGCGATTCTGATAATTGATTAATGATTGAAGTCGTTTAATCAATCAGAAACTCTCTTTGATGTCGTCGCTGAACTTTAGACATTTTTACATTTTACAGACGAATAACAATTAATAGAAAAAAGCGACAGATGAATTATAATAAAATAGTTTATTTAGTGTTAAACTTAAAAGCTGAGTTAACCCTCCTGTTGTGCTCAGGTCAAGGAAGGAAGGAAGGAAGGAAGGAAGGAAGGAAGGAACAAACAATCAAACAAAATGAGGAAGGAACGAAGGAAGGGAGGGAGGAAAGGAGGAAAGAAGGAAGGAAGGAAGGGAGGAAAGGAGGAAAGAAGGAAGGAAGGGAGGAAAGGAGGAAAGAAGGAAGGAAGGGAGGAAAGGAGGAAAGAAGGAAGGAAGGAAGGGAGGAAAAGTGGGAGGAAGGAAGGAAGGAAATGAGGGAGGAAGGAAGGAAGGAGAGAAGGAAGGAAGGAAGAAATGAGGAAGAAAGGAAGTAACGAAGTAAGGAAGGAGGAAAAGAGGAAGGAAGTAAGGAGAGGAAAGAAGGAATGAGGAAGGAAGGAAGGAAGGAAGGAAGGGAGGAAAAGAGGGAGGAAGGAAGGAAGAAAGGAAATGAGGAAGAAAGGAAGTAACGAAGTAAGGAAGGAGGAAGAGAGGAAGGAAGTAAGGAGAGGAAAGAAGGAATGAGGAAGGAAGGAAGGAAGGAGAGAAGGAAGGAAGGAAGGAACAGACAAAAGAGGAGGGTTAAATACAGACTAGTTATTATCTTTAGTTTCAGAGTCAATAACAGATAACAGAGTTTTAATAATAGAATTAAAACTAAATAAAACTATTCTGTGGTTTCAGCTTCATGACGATAAACTGATGAATGACATTTTTAATTAGAGGAGCTGCTTTCCCTCCATTTTTAGGATGAATTAATAAATGAATAAATAAGATAATAATCATCAGTTATAACTCTTTAACTTTTACATTAAGGAAAATTATTTTATTCATTTTTCTTTAAACTGAAAAAACTAAATCACTGATTAAAACTTAAAGAGTGCAGATAATTAATAATAAGTTTAATCCTCATTAAAAGTCAGAGGTGAAGTATTCATATAGTGTGATTAGAACTATTGATAGATTAAAAATTACAGTAGTTGAGAAATAATGTTGTAATTATTCCAGTTTAGATACAGGAAGCAGCCTCATTATTTCATTTCTTTTACTTCTTTACAACATAAACGAACCTTTAGATGAAAGTATTAAACATTTAAACTGATCAGAAAAATGAACAAGTTTAGTTTGTAAAGTAAAAACAATCAGTTTGTTAAACAGACTTCAGGTTTCAGATCAACACAAAGAATCAAATCATTCAAAATAAACCATGAAAATGATTTTTATATAACAGGACCCCCCCCCCCTTCCTCTTTCTTTAGTCTCTTAACTCCTGAATAACCCTAACTAGCGAGGTCAAAGGTCAGAGCCGACAGGTATAACTAACTCTCAGACGTACCTGTAGCTCTGCAGGTGAGAGCGATGCACACAGCCAGCAGCGTCCAGGCCTCCATCTTCCTCACAAAGCTCTCAGTGTGAGCGTCTGCAGGAGTCTGGTTCCACCCAGAGAAAGGCTCCTTTATACACCTGCACAGGTGGAGGGAGGGGGGGGGGGGGGGTTGGGAGGGAAGGGGGCGGGAACAAGCCCTCGGGACTTCCAGCAGGAACACAGCTCCACTCTGTGGTTCAAACCTTTATTTAGATTTCCTTTAAGCTGCTGTCCTCTGTGTGCTGAACTGATCAATACTTTACTTTTTATTCATTATTGTATTTATAGAAGGGGCTTAACCTTTAGTTTAGTTTAGTTTAGTTTAGTTCAGTCATTAAACTCAAATACACATGTATAAATAAATAAATAATCATATGTTTTTGATTCTTCATCTCCATTAGAAACTGTGAAAAGCCAAAGGGAAAATAAATAAATAAATACATACATGAATCAGTTTCTGGCTGAAGCATTTACTTGCGGGGGGGCGGGGGGGGGGGGGGGGGGGGATCAACTTGCGACTGCAGAGGCTGTGAGCAGGTTGTGAGTGAGTCTCACTCTCAGAGGAAAAGCAATGGGGGCCGGGGGGGGCGGGGGATAGACTGACCTGTGATGATTATGATCCCAGGCCACACAACACAAACTGCTGCTTCCAAATAAATAGTAATACATTTATAAAATGAATACAGACCCGTTATAGCTACATGTAAGTTATTGGGTTATGTGAAAATGCAATAAATAAATCAATCAATCAATAAATAAAATGCCAAATAAAATTAAAAAAAGTTTTACATACTATATTTCATTTATTCACCTTATTTTTGTGTGGTGAAGGATTTGTGCAATTTACATTGGTGTAACATACTACATGTCATTTATTTATCTTCATTTCTTTCTCTACTCTTGTTAACTTTTGTATTTAATAACATATGTAATAAAATAACACAAATAGTTCAGTATTTGGGGGGGGGGCGATGGTCGGTCCGCCCAGGGTGCAAAACTAGCTAGGACCGCCTCTGCTATAAACCATACAGCAGCCCGACAGCCAATCAGAAACCTTTCTATAAACCGTACAGCAGCCTGACAGCCAATCAGAATCCTTCTTATAAACCATACAGCAGTCTGACAGCCAATCACAATCCTTCTTATAAACCAAACAGCAGCCTGACAGCCAATCAGAATCCTTCCTATAAACATTTATTGGTGGTGGTGTGGACGTTTGTTATCGTTAGTTATTAATATATTCGTTATAGTTGTAGTCACAATTGTTGTTGTTCTTATAGTTATCGTTATGGTTACCGTTATAATTACCGTTATAATTACCATTAGTTATCATTATGGTTACCGTTATCGTTAGTTGTCGTTATGGTTACCGTTATAGTTACAGTTAGTTATCAGTGTGGTTACCTTTATAGTTACCGTTAGTTATCGTTATGGTTACTGTCATCGTTAGTTGTCGTTATGGTTACGGTTATAGTCAGTTATCGTTATGGTTACCGTTATAGTTACAGTTAGTTATCGTTATGGTTACAGTTATAGTTACCGTTAGTTACTGTTATGGTTACCGTTATGGTTAGTTATCGTCATGGTTACTGTTATAGTTATCGTTAGTTATCGTTATGGTTACCTTTATCGTTAGTTGTTGTTATGGTTAGCGTTATAGTTACAGTTAGTTATCGTTATGGTTACCGTTATGGTTACCGTTAGTTTTACCGTTAGTTATCGTTATGGTTACCGTTATCGTTATAGTTACCATTAGTTATTGTTATGGTTACCGTTATAGTTACAGTTAGTTATCATTATGGTTACCCTTATAGTTACCGTTAGTTATCATAATGGTTACCGTTATCGTTAGTTGTCATTATGGTTACCGTTATAGTTACCGTAATTTATCATTATGGTTACCGTTATAGTTACAATTAGTTAACGTTATAGTTACCGTTAGTTATCATTATGGTTACTGTTATTGTTAGTTGACGTTATGGTTACCATTATAGCTAGCGTTAGTTATCGTTATGGTTACCGTTATAGTTATCGTTATAGTTACCATTAGTTACCGTTATGGTTACCGTTATAGTTACAGTTAGTTACCGTTATGTTACCATTTGTTATTGTTATGGATACCGTTATCGTTAGTTATTGTTATGGTTACCGTTATAGTTATAGTTAGTTACCGTTATGTTACAGTTAGTTATTGTTATGGTTACCGTTATAGTTACAGTTAGTTATCATTATGGTTACCGTTATAGTTACGGTTACCGTTATAGTTACAGTTAGTTATCGTTATGGTTACCGTTATAGATACAGTTAGTTATCGTTATGGTTACCGTTATCGTTAGTTGTCGTTATGGTTACCATTATAGTTACAGTTAGTTATTGTTATGGTTACCGTTATGTTACCGTTAGTTATTGTTATGGTTACCGTTATAGTTACAGTTAGTTATGGTTATGCTTACCGTTATGTTACAGTTAGTTATCGTTATGCTTACCGTTATAGTTACCATTAGTTATCGTTATGGTTACCGTTATAGTTATCGTTAGTTATCATTATGGTTACCGTTATAATTACAGTTAGTTATTGTTATGGTTGCCGTTATCGTTAGTTGTCATTATGGTGACGTTATAGTTACCCTTAGTTATCGTTATGGTTACCGTTAAAGTTATCGTTAAAGTTATCGTTAGTTATTGTTATGGTTACCATTATAGTTATCGTTAGTTATCGTTATGGTTACTGTTATAGTTACATTTAGTTACCGTTATAGTTACCGTTATCGTTAGTTGTCGTTATGGTTACCGTTATAGTTACAGTTAGTTATCGTTACGGTTACCGTTATCATTAGTTGTCGTTATGGTTACCGTTATAGTTACAGTTGGTTATCGTTATGGTTACCTTTATCGTTAGTTATTGTTATGGTTACCGTTATCATTATGGTTACCGTTATAGTTACCGTTAGTTATTGTTATGGTTACCCTTATCGTTAGTTATCATTATGGTTACCGTTATAGTTACCGTTAGTTATTGTTATGGTTACCCTTATCGTTAGTTATCATTATGGTTATCGTTATAGTTACCGTTAGTTATTGTTATGGTTACCCTTATCGTTAGTTGTCGTTATGGTCATCGTTATAGTTAGTTAGTTATCATTATGGTTACCGTTATAGTTATGGTTAGTTATCATTATGGTTACTGTTATCGTTATGGTTCGTTATCGTTAGTTATCGTTATGGTTACCATTATGGTTATAGTTAGTTATGGTTATAGTTAGCTATCGTTATGGTTACCCTTATCGTTATAGTTAGTTATTGTCAGTTATCGTTATAGTTATTTATAGTTAGTTATCGTTATGATTACCATTATCGTTATAGCCTCTTAACTTTTAAGAAGGAGAAAGTTGGAGACTGAGTTTCAGAATTCAGAATGAGAAAGTAAAAAAATAAGAAGTGAAGACTTCTGCCTCTTCTCTTCTTCTGCGTCTCGCAGTGAGATTCAGAGTTTAACGTTCTCAGTGAGTTTGCCCTCGGCGCCGCCTGGTGGCCGTCGGCTGAACTGCAGCTGGTTCAGAATGAGAGACAGCCCACAGAGTTTAAAATGCTTTTTATTGATGATTTAGAACAGAGTTGATTTCATTCTTTGATTATTTGAATTGATCTGACAGGAAGCAGTGTGACATCATCAGACAGGGGCGATGATGATGTCATCGGTTTAGCTGTAGGCGTCTTTCTCAGTCTGTGATTGGCTGGAAGGTGCGGCCAATGGGAGGTCAGAGGTCAACGCAGGCTTGACAAGCTCCTCCCCCAACTCACCTGGAGAGAGAGAGAGAGTATTATTAAGTATTGTGAAGTGAAATAAAGAATAGTTTAGAGTTTAGAGGAAAGCAGAGTTTGGTGGAGCAGAATAAAGTCCGGTAGATTCAGACTCTATTGGTTTGGTGGTTTTACTCACCGCTCTGGGAGCTTAGTCTGGGTCCCAGCTGGCTCCAGAAGGAGCAGCTGGTCCGACTCAGACCTGTCATCTGGTCCAGACCGGGACTCAGCTGCAGGTAGGAAGGCGAAGCCTCGGAGGACAGGACCGGCTGCCAGCGAGGAAGAGACTCCGGCCAAACCGGCGACGGGTTCGGGTTCCTAGGGAAAAAAACGGAAAAACGAACGCTGGTATGTTAAATACTGGTGGAGGCAGATGGAGTCTGAAGGTTCTTTAGTTAAAGTTTATGCTGCTGCTCATGTGGGAACGTTGAGTCTTTTTAAATTAAATTAAAGAGTTTGGTATAAATCTGCTCTCTGTGTGAAGGAAATGACTTCTGTACTGATTTATTTCAGTTCAGTTCAGA